>NC_087515.1:49018235-49205735 GCF_963921805.1 Phalacrocorax carbo | reverse complement strand
GGAGACAACAAAGCGCCCATAAAGAAGTGTGGGTTAAGTATGAGAGAAGCTCTGGAGGGCTCAGCTACTGAGCAACCTCTTGCCTGATGGCAAAACACTTGCCTGAGAAGCGGGAGACTTGAATTTGAGTTCCTTCCAGCGACCTCACTTACATACACATTGCTGAGTATACTCTGCTTTGTTATGGAGATATCTTATGGCCTTCAGTAACTTACACCGCTAGACACAGTCCCACCCAACAGTACCGTGGCTCACGGTTATGAAAGGTTCTGCCCAATCTAGGTAAAAATTTAAATTTTAATATAGTCTAGTAGAAATGCTGGGGAACTTCTGAAAGGCTTGTGCAGATCCTGCACTCTGAATGTGAGTCTTAAGAAACGTGATTAAAAATAAACAAGTGGCTTTTGACTAATCTTCTAGCGTTTTTAACAGCTTTAGTCTCTCATCCTGCACTGTTTCAAAATTTGTACATACAGCTCTGTCGCTTTTAGTACAGATCTCTGGAAATATGAATACGTACTGTTTTCCATTTTTTGAACGAGTAAGTAAACACTGGTAAGGCTGGTGTTGCATGGTGTGATTTAGTGTAGGTTAACATAGTGCAGAGGGTATTTTGCAATAAAATTTTAAATTAGGGGGAATATATTTACTGCCTGTCGTTAGTCTGGCTTATGAACTATAGGCTTGATATTTGGCAGATTGTGTAAGAACTGATAATTAGGGGTGTGTGTGTGTGTAGGTAGTGGCATTTGTTTAAAACAAAGTACTGTAAAACTGAATTCATTTATGCCTCTTACTTTGTTCGGTTGCTCATAGACAAGTAATAAAATATACCAATAATATCTCTGTTTGCAATAAGCTTTAATTATACAGACACCTGATAAAATGCAGATGAGCTATCTGCTCTCTGTGTATGAGGAGTCTAATAAATAGAACTGGCAGCTCATCTATGTGCATGTATGTGAGTGAGAAAGAGAGGAACTCATCTGTAATAACATTGATAGCTTTGAAGGTGGGACTTAGTCGTTTTCACAGCTTTATTGGCTGAAATTATCAGATGAAAAGAGTTGGCACCATTGTGCCTGGGTGTTTGTATATATGCTTTTCCCCCCAAGTATGTCGATAAAGGCAATAATGGACAGGTATAAAATTCTGTGCTGTAATGACCTGCTTTATATTTTTATTTTAATGATTTGAAGATATATTTTCTGCTCCCTTTACTAACGTCAGTAAAACTGAAAGATTTACATACTTGAGAATGGGTTTCAAAATGCTGTGGGGAAACGTGGACACAGGATACTTTTTTGTTTGTTTATAAATTATAAATACCACACATCAGGATCTATAAGTCTAGTTTCTTTTCCAGGCAGAGGCTAGCTCCTCCTTTAACTTCCTGCGCCACGGTCAGGAAGAATCCATTTGATCCAGGTGTAGCCTTCTCCTGTTATGGCTGAATGTTGTAATGTCATGAGTGTCCTTTGAAAGCTGCAGTGGGGCTCTGCCTCTCCTGTGTTCTTTAATCATGGCACCTAGATCATATATGAAAGCAAGTCTCAAGGCATGTAAGGTCAGTGAAGGCAGTGTTTAGTTTAATTTCTGCCTCCCTCGTCTTTTCAGTCTTCACTGAATTATCCCAGATCTCATAAGAAAACATTGGTTAGTGATCATTAATCCTCTACATACTTAGTGTTTGTTTACCTTTTTTAGAGGATGCTGGGGACTGGATGAAATCAGGCCTGCAGTAGCACGCACTGTTTAGTGTCAGACGTTTATTCCAGCAACTGCCCTGAAAGGAAAGTATGTATTCTACATCTGGTGGAAGTTAAGGAATTTCTCCTTAGCTGTAAGAGCCTAAAGTGCAGATTTTTTGTTAAAGCAGAACATGATATATGACACTTCTGCTGTTTCTTTCTTACTCTTAGCTGATGGTAAGTCTGGGGGAAAGAGGAATTATAATTGTTGCTTCAACAGGTATTTACTTGAGTGTTTACCCTAGTCAGGTCTCACAACCTATGCTCCAGTAGCAGAGTGCATGGGGTATGCTCCTGAGAGCATCCTCCAGGTTAGCTTCCAAATCACTCCTGAATCAAACTAAAGTATTCATATAGGCACTCCTTGGGAATCCCAAAGTTATTTTGTTGTTTGTATAGTCCTTACAGTGTGATGCTGGGTTAGGACAAGCAGTTGGATCCAGGCTGGGAGCATACTAGATAAGGCTTTCTCTCAAACAATGCCTTAAAGGCAAAGTCGCATGTCTCTGTGTCAACGTTTAGCTGGTCCTTCTCTATCTGACTACTCTGTAGACCCCAGGTTTCTGTAGCTCAAGGTGCCCAGAATAATGTACAGAAAGTTATGAAAGCTACAGCATTTGGGACTCTCTGCCACTGCTGAGGGAATTCCAGGTTCCCTGTATTTCACGTAGTGATGGAAAATACTTAGAGCTATTCTAAATGCTTGCTACTTTAAGAAATATATGTAATCCTATTCATTAACGGAGAAAGATACTCTGCCAGTAGGTGATAGTAAACAATATTCTGGAAGCATCAGGCCTCAGGGAACAAGATTTGGTAGGAATAAAACTTAAACTGCTGAGAAGTCTTATGAAAAATTTGGAGGGGTGGAGTCAGCCTTGTAGAGGAATTTTGACAGCATTCAAAATGGCCAGCAAATAAAGCAGACAGGAGCCATGAGACCTGTGGGCTGGATCCACCATCAGGTGGATATTGTGTGAGAGGGTAAAGGGACAGCAGCCGCAGCATTCAGGTAGTTTGCTGTGGCATCTGTGAGAGGCACTGTGTAAGGGGGAAGCATCCATGCCCCTTCACCAGCACTGGCTCGCTTTGTTCACAGCTGTGCTTAGCCCTTAAATATTTTTGTTGACCTGATGGCAAGTGAAGATGTGTAGAGAAAGGAGTTCAAACTGTTGACCTGCCAACACAGGCTTTTGCAACTTGACTCCAGTTGTTTAAGATCTATGATCTGCAGTTGAGCCATTCTCTTCCCATTGAGGAAGAATGAAAGATATCTCGTGTGTGTTACATAGACGTGCAAGCAAGGTTATCACAGTGTGGAAATGTAGAGATTCTAACACAGAAATACCTTGTTTTCAACCCAGTCTGGGATGAAAGTTTAAATACAGAAATTATATTATGTACTGTGTTTTGACAGTGCTAGGGAATACCTGAAGTGCGCCAATATTAAAGATCCTGAATAACCTACAAATGGGTTGCTGATTTTTGTGCAATTTGTTGGGAAAACTCTTTGGAATAAGAGCAAAAGTTCCCACTGAACTTACATAAGCCAGAAAACGTGTGGGTACACAAAAAAGTCTCTGTTGTTGTGGCAAGCACTCAGGAGAACTGGTGTACAGAAATATAGTTTATAGTGCCCGTATATTTTTATACTCCTTGGGGTGACATATAAATTTATGTACATATGTATTTTTCATCAGAAGTTTAGAGTTGACAGTATAATGTGCTAGTTGTCGAGGTGTTCAAGAAGGGTTTTTTTTGACAAGAATCTCCATGAAACCTGGGATAGATACCAAACTTGTGCGCCAATTTAATTTTTTTCTCTCTCTCTTTTTTTTTTTGTGTTTTTTTTTTTTAAATGCAGCTGTGTACTGGCCTGGGCTGGCACAGCTCCCCCAGTGGAGTCTCTGCCCCATCACCACCTCTGCCTCTGCCCATCAGGCGAACCCGCCCCACCCCGGTCTCAGCCCCAGGCTGGAGCACCTCTTCACACCACACCTCCCAGTCTCACAGGGCTGTTTCTCACATATTTTCCCCTCACATCTCACTACTGAGTGCCATTTTGTCTGTTCTCCGCTTCCACTGACGTACTCCAGTGAGGCTGAGGGGCTGGGCTGGGGCTGCTGGAACCTGCTGGAACCTGCTGGAACCATCCGGAACTGGCGGGAACTGGCCGTGCCTGGCAGGGGCAGCTCCTGCCTCTCCTCACCCCATACAAGTGCCGATCTCAGAAGGAGAGTGAAAATAAAGATGACAGAAGACTAGTAAAAAAGAAATGTGAGGAAAACACGGTGAGTAACGCTTAAATGAGGGATAATATTCAAGCCGTGGAGGCAGCAAAAGGCACTGAGTTGTTCACACAACTGAAAGTAAGCGGGTGGGCAAGTGGTGAGGCATGTGGGTGAGCAGGGTGAGCTTTTTTTGGGGCAGCTGGGCAGAAACCTAAAGGTGAGGAGAAGGTGTCTGTTAAAGGAGGCCGAAAGGTGCTGGGGGAAGGGAGGGGAGGACTGTGGAAGGGAAGAGGCGGCAGCAGGTCTCCTTAGAGGACCCAAGGGTTGGACAGAGTGCAGAGCCCATGCTGGGGGATAATGTCACAGGGGAAGGCAAACCTGCGTAGCCAAGAAAGGGGGAGAAACTGAAGGCACTCATTATATATGAATTATAAAGGTTAGAGTAAGGTTTTAGTAACTATAGTGACAGTATATGTATTTCTGGTGTTACTGGCATGAGTAAGGTGGGATTTTAGCCGTTATATCTGTGAAGAGAATAAATGTGTGATTTGCTGAAGTACGCTAAGGAACTGTTAATTTCTCTAAGGACAAGAAAGCAATGCTGTATAGGTATGCTTCTGCACACAGATAATTGCTTTTTGGAGCTCATAGAAACACTGAGTTTGGACAGAAGCTGTAAACGCTAGTGGATTTCCTGTAAACGTGGAAGAGGCTTAGTTTACCTTTAGTTGTCAGGATTGCATCAAATATATCCTCATGAACAACAGATTTATCTCTTAGATCAACTCAGTTTGTACATATCACCATAAAGCAAGTAAGCTAAAATACTTACCTCAAAGTATATAGTAGCCAGCCAGACCTGCATTTCCTTACTCTGCACTAAATTGCCTTCAGTACTGGATACCATAAATTTTGCACATGTATGATAGATATTTGGCTCCTTCTCTAATACCTTTAAAGGATAAAAACATTTTAATTACTCAAATTGTTAATTAATATGTGATTCACGCCACTATAACAAGATATATCAGCAATGCTCCTAGAATCAATCAAGTGAAGGTTACTGTTTTATTTAGAAGCAAATTGAAGATTCTGCATTTTAATTAAAAATGTTGTGCTATATCTAAAATATCTACATTTCTTTTATCAATCTATGGTTCTATTTTTAATATTCCAATTTATTTAATCATGTGAATTAATTTTAATCTAAAATTGTCATTGAAGTTAAGCAACTGTAGGGAAGGAAAGTTTACAGCTGCTAATAGCTTCAGTTTTAGGAATGGGCAGGAGTCACGTGAGAGAATCAACTATTAAAATATATGATCCTTTAATTTAAAATCAGAATAGAAGGTCTTGAGTTTTCAGAGTTACTTGCATGGAAACATATGTAAATGTTGTAAAGGGGGACCAAGAGTACTGAAATAAAGCGAAAAAGGGGTAAAATATAATTTGGCTCCTAACTAATGAGTGGAAATCAGGATGCTAATGCTTCTTCTCAGTTTGGCTTCAGAGTACTGGAATAAAGAAGTTATTTGTACAGATGCTAATGTCTCCTCCTTCTAAAATCTGCAGAGAATGTCTCTTGGGTTCTTTTCCTCAGATATAAAATATAAGGGTAATACTCAGCCCTGCGTACATGTAGCTATGTGTCCATACACACATATTGTCAATGCCCAGGTAATTCAGACATTCCTTTTCATAAATCTAGGTGCAAGGTTGAAACTGGCTGGCAATATTAACCAGAAAATGTAGCTCTGTTTGGATAATTGTCTGAATACTTTGAAGCAAATTATACTCTTGTGCATGCAGATGTTGACTTTCAGTGACTCTGTGCCTCCTTGTATGCATCTAGAGACAATACAACTGCATTTTTTCCAGACGTCTGAAGCACAGGTGTGTGTCTCAAATCTGTCATGAAATGGTATGTCACGTATTCCATGGGCCAACTTGTGGCATCAATGCTCTGTTTTCACTAGTGACTGGCTAATGGCGTATACTCGGAGACTGTCTTTCTGGCTAGTCAGGTCTTATTCAGACCTAATTAAATGAGAAGGCTGTGAGTGATTATTTGGTGCATATTTTTGTTCCACTGTGGTACCACTAGTGGCATCAATCCAGGCAGCAGGATTGGGGATGGACAGAGAGTAGGAGAGACAGAGCACATGGACGAGGGAAGAACTAAAGAAAACGCACACATTCAGGGAGACAAAGTATGTCTGGGGCAGAAGAAATAGACATGAAAATTTAGGGAATGTGGCATATGTTTGTTTATTTTCCATGGTTATTTTGGTAATACAAAAGCAGTTAAGGTGAATTTCTGGACACTTATTGTCCTATCTTTCTTCTTTCTGCACTTTCTGCAGGTTTCTTTCTTGTACCTTTGCTTAGACTTTCAGGATAACTTTTTCAATTATTTTATACATTCCTTCTACATACACTACTCTCTATGTCATTGCAAGGGATCCTGTCCACGTGTGTGCACAAACGTCAGTGTCTGGAAGCTGGCATTGCAGATGGGTTGGGTACAAGTGTCCTGGTGCTTGGCAATGTTGGGGAGCAGGAGCCGGGGGAGGCGTGTGTAAAATTGGTCTTGTTTTGAGATAAGATCACCTTCCCCGCTATTAATGCCTTACCCTGAGCGTCAATACATTGTTGTTACAATGTTGCAACATTGTTTTCCACAGAACTGGCGCAATTAAATACCTAATTGGTAACTTAAATACCTAATTGGGTTTTACAATCCTGGAGTTCAGTGGTTAAACCTGGTGTGTTACTTCATGCCACAACAAAAAACTCTCTGTAGTGAAACGATATGAGTTCACTACCTGTTTTTTGTTTTTAATTTGAGAGATGGCAGTCAGATGTACTAAAGCACAGTACACTAGGTGTTTAAGTCTTTATATATCTTAGAAACTGCCACTGCTGCAGCCATTCTCCAGCATTTCATTCTTTGTCTGAGTTTGGCTGAGAAAGCTTCCTCCATAGATCTCTGCTCAACCGCAGTGATTTCATCCTGTGTCCCACCAGGGGAAGCTCTATGGCATACTGAATGTTGCTAGACCTTAGTTTAGTGTCTGATGCTGTAGTGTAATGGATGTTAGCATCAAGTCTGCGGCTTTGCTCTATAGTCTTTGGGTCATGCTTTCTGTCATTGAAACAGCAGCAGCTCATATAATGTTTTGCAAGTTTCTCCTGAAAATATGGAGTACATTTGCAGACCATGCCCCTTTCAAGTTGAATGCAGCCTATAAAATTTGTGGGGAATATGTTGTACAAAGATGGTTTTGAAGCAAAGGCCCAGGTCTAAATGTCTTTCCTGAAAATTTGAATTTAAATCACATTGGTGGCCATTGTGTTTGAATTAGGCACGGTTAGTACCCAGTAACAGGACCGCTGTAAGTTTTGGCCGATTTGGCTCATTGGCTTAAATTGTTTCATGGAAATGGAAAACTCTTTAAAAAAACCCTGACCAAACAGCAAATAAGTGGTTTTTTCCAATGAAAACTTAGCTTTGTACTTGCAGCAAATATGTCATTAACACTGTAATTTTAAAAAACTGTAGTTTTTTAATGTATCAGAGTTCTACGGGAATGACTGTTTTGCCACTCAGTGCTGTGAAAGAGAGGAAAGACCAAAGTGTTTGCCTTTTTCTTGTAGCTCTGAGGTGCCTGAAGCACATCCATAGTTCAATGTCATCTGAGAGAACTGGGGATGACTTCTCCGTGGAAGTCAATAGAACCTGTGCCATTGACTTTGCAGATCCAGCGTGTCACCCAAGCAGTCTGCTTAGTGATTTTTAGTATTGATGTTCTGTGACAAAACTTATACTTCCTTTTTATAGAAACATGCTTCTTCCAGTGATGGACGTGACCTAGCAGTTTAAGTGGTTTGACTATATCAATTTATTCAAGAAAAAAAACTTTAAAAAGGTAGTCTATGTTTAAGTGCTTTAGCTGAAAGCCCGTCACACTGTCTCCTTTCTTCATTCTGCAGCCTTTTTAAGTAATGTACTCAGGAGATGATCTGTAATAAATAAAGGACAAAGAATCCTATGTTCAGAGACTGTATTTGTTTAGTGAACCTGAGGACTTCCAAGATAAAAGTTACAAATATTTATTTGAAAACTGACATGAGAAGGAAGGGTTTGCTGCGGAGCAGTTTCAGTACAGCCAAACCATAATGCTATTAAACAAGTTAGACCTGTAGGTATCTGTAGGTATCTGTTGTCAAGTGAAAATAAGATCAATTGAACACAAAGGAGTGCCAGAAAACATCTTCATGCTTGAACAGAGAATAATTTTAAATAATTGTGACTAGTTACATGCAATTATCTAGGGTTTTTTTTGAGGGTGGGGGGAGAGGCAAGAAGAAGAACACATCTAAACTTTTGCTACGGTGTGTGATAGCATCCCATTTATCTGTTGGGTTTTCTTGTTTTCTTTCTTTTCTCTTTTTTTTTTTTTTTTTAAACTTCCAAATGGCAAAATGAAAACCAGTTATAAGAGCTGTCAAAACCTCTAAGCTTACAACTTTGGTAGGAAGTAACTTATTGAGGCAAAGAGGAAATACAGCCTTTCTGGTTGCTTAAAATTGAATTTGTGTGATCATTTGGAAGTTGCTCTATACAGCTAGAGAAGGAAGACTGAGGTCAAGCAGGCACACTGTATTCCTAGTTGTGCCTGCTGTGTATCTTCAGGCTCCTTTCTATGGATGCACTTCCTTTCCCTGTGCTTTCCCAAAAAAACCATGAAATCTTGTAAAATTCAGATGGTCTAAGGCATTGTCTTACTTGCATTTATTTAGTTATTATTGTTGATGTTTTATTAGTAGTAATAGAAGTTTTTTTAAGGCTTGTTGTTAGATCAGAAGAGGTGCACGCAGGAAGTTGATTTTTATTCTCTGTATGACAAGATCATGGACTATTTTCAAGCAGTGGAATGTGAAAGGAGGGAATGGAAAGCCCCACATTGTCTTTTTTGTGATCTGGGCTGGAAGTAGATATGTCTTCTTTCTGCTTGCTCTGTGACTGCAAACAAGGTAGATGTGGGACGTTCATCCTGACCTAAACACTGGTGGCCATCTGAGCTAGCAGAGCTGCAAGGCTTCTGTTGACTTGAGGGAGCTGGTGGCTGTCTGCTGAAGACTGTAGTTAGGCCCAATGGTTGCAATATAGTCCTGAGGAACAGCCAGGGGATTTAAGGCAGACAGGATTAGCTGTCGTGTCATTTCATCACTGTGTGGTGATGAAATCTTAGCAAGAGGGAGGAGGTGACAATAAGGATATGCTGTCAGTGCTGTGAGGGAACAGAAAGGCTTGTGCAGAGGAACTTTAAGGCTTTTCTCTCTGCGGACTACTCAACTTCTGCAGGATTTCCTTGTGGATTTTATAATTTCTGCAGACTGCTTGCTCAGCAAAACCACCGTGTCCCCACTGACAAAAGGGTGGGATTTTCTCCTATAACTTCAGGTACCTCCATAATGCCTGAGGTAAGAATACAGTCGAGGCTGGCTTTCTCCACAGTCAGTAGGAACTGGCAAAAGGCAGTTCAGGCTTTACATGGGAATAGTCACTCTCACGAGGACCCTGTTTCTGATGACTATATATGGCCTAGCATGACTTGATTCCATACTTGGGCACTGAATGAGATAACCCAAGTCTAAGTCCCTCTGGTCACTGAAATTCATTTGAGTTTGAATGATATTATTCTCTCTTATAAAATGGAAATCTAAGAACAGCGAAAATGAGTGTAGATAGGGGTAGAGAAAGTATAATCTTACCATGTAGCTATTGTGCTATGGAAAGGATGTAGTGAGTGACTTACGTGCCATTTATTTGTACATTTAGGTCTTATTTCCAGAGTCAGCAAAAGTTTCCAAAGCTCAGCATCTTGGAAATCGGGGTATAACGTATAATTACATACAATGTTCAACCTTAGTTAAATGGTCTGATGACTCAGATTGTATATGTAAGCTGTAAAAGGAGACAGTGTGTAGAAGCTGTCTCGCAAAAAGGGCTTGAAATACAGGGTTACATTTCAAGGAATTCTTAAAGACTATTATTTATTGAGTTGTTTATGAAATTGATGTATTTTCTTGAATTTCTGTGTAGAAGATAAGATATATATATATATTTATCCTTTGGACAAATGATTGAAGACCTTAGGCAGCCCCAACGTAACTAATGACGAATATATTCAGAAGCCCAGAAGTGGAGTCCGAAAGACTTTCAGAGATTGTTTTTCTTGGATGGATGTTAAAAACCTTTACGTTTTGAGAGGATTCCTATGAGAAAGCACCTTTAAACTGAGAAAGGTCAATTTCTTTGACAGCCAAGACAGGAGGTTTCAGAGGGGTTACTGTGATCCAAAGCCTGAATTATGTATGTCAGTCCTTAGGGTGTATCTTTTAAAATGGGAGTGACTAGGGCTGGAAACCTGGTGGGATGGTGGCTGTTCAATTCCAAAGGCAAGTAGGATATTATGTTTAAAACCCATGTTGGAAGAATGCTAAGGTTACAAAGTTAAGCGCTCTGAAGGCAAGAAATGCCACAATTAAGGTTGCTGAAACCTCTGAGTTATTCACTGGACATTTTCAAACGTCTGTATCAACAGAGGTGGGGATCCCTGTGCCCACAGCCACACATGCCAGTTTACTTTTGATTTACACTCTTGTTCGTAGTGAATAAGGCAAGGATGCAGCTAGAAGGAATGGCATGGGTATTTGCCTACACTCCAGCCCAAACTCTCACTTTAAGGTAGCTCTTCTGGGGAGTGCTCAGTGCAGTGATGGCTGCACAGAGACATTTCTGGTGAGCAAAATGAGCTTCGGGGTGTTGAGGGCCGGCTGGGGGAATATGGAAAGCAGAGGCTTCCTGCTCTCAGTCCTTGAACCTGGGCACAAGGGAGAAGAGCCTGATGGGGGGCACTGCCGTTTTGCACTGCCCTGGCAGCCCTAGACTGGAATGTCCTCAAAGCAGGCAGATTCTTCAGGGAAATTTTTTGATGCCAGGTCTAAGGCTCCATTGAATAGGGGAAGCCCTTTTTTTTCTTTCTTTTTTTTGTTAGAGAAAACAAAAGACAAAATTCTGATCTCAAAATGTCTTCCCTGCCAAAATTTAAGTCAGCGTTTCAAAGCATGAAAGCATATTTCTTAGTGAAATGCAGGTGGGGTTTGGGAGGGTTTTTTGATTTTTGTTTGTAATGTCAACATTTTCTCTTTAACATAATTTGTGAAACAGCCCTATTGTTTTTGCTTAAACTTTACCAAACAATTAATTTTGAGGATATTTTGGGCCAATTTATTGAAGCCTGGAAAAGTTATAAGCATCTTAAATGCAGTGTCCTGCAACAGAAAGTGTTTGACAAACTAGGCTGAAACAATTGCATTACTGTCAAACAAGCCTTGTTTGTTCTACTGCAATGACATAAGTTTGCATGTAGACTTTGCAGAGCACGTTCCACTTTGAACTGGGTTTTTGTCCCTTTTCATGCTGAGTCTACCCTTCGTTTATACTTTCACTCCGATTAAGGAATTATTCTGACTGCTGGAATGCTAGTGATTGAAGACCCTAGTTAATTTACACACTCTTCAGCATCCTTGGTCTATTTTTATTTCAGTATTCAGATCACAGGAAACCATTTATAGGATGTAGTGGTTTCACACAGAGTTGCAGCCAACTATTTTCCAAAGGTTTTGAATGCCAGGAAGCAAGTCTCACCAAATTCGTGAGCTCAATATTTTTCACCCTTCAGTCAATAGAGGGCAAAAATCACATCCCTCAACCAAATAACTTACTTTCTTCCTCATTCACTGATTCTTTTGAAAGTTTCCAGTGAACAGGTCAATGAGCATTTTTATAAATTAATTTCTACTTTTAAATGTCTGCATAATTTAATTTGTTTGTTTGTTTTCACTGTGATAGTGTTCACCATGTGCAGGGCACTTCCAAAACTTAGAGCAATACTATCTGTTTACCAAGGATTTGAGTAGGAGGAATCCATTTAATTGGTGAAAGTAGACAAAGAGCTTGATGAACAAAATGTAAAAGGTCTTCTTTTACTTGAAAATATGTATTTGCTAAAATTAGCTAAGACCTTGACTTGTTTTCAGAGAGCTGGATATACTTTGGGCAAGCATATCTATGGTATGTTCATGGGAAAGCTAAGAAACACTTTTATGCTTCAAAACATAAAATGTAGAATGAAGGCTGTACTATTGCACTGAGTAATTTTCTTCTTGATTCAAAACAAACAAACTCAGTCCAAAGTCTCCAAAAACCTAATGCAATATTTCCTTGCATGTAGCACAGTAAAATCTTAATGGCTTATTTTCTTTGGTTTTCTTTCATAATGCAGGAGACAACTGAAATAAAACCTTGACAAGAAATTATACCTCTGACTCACCATGAACACAGATTGTCTCTTGAAATGTTAAAATTCAGCTGATCTGTTAAATAATAGTTATTAAGAGGTGAACATCTGTTTGTGCTGTTGGAGTTCTCTCATATCAGTGTTCATTATAAAGCTTTGGAAAGGTATTTTCTAGGAAAAATGAAAACTTCTGTGTTAATCATCATGAAACTCCCTCCTCATACTCTATTATTTTGGCTTAGACTTCCCCCCCACCCCCCTCCCCGATCTCATTTGAAAAATCTTGGGCCCAACATAATGATTTTACTTCTCATTCCTATCATGATGAGACCAGAAGAGGAGCTGATTTTGTGAATTGCTATTGGGAATTGAACTGGATAACACTCTTTTTTCACAGGATTTTTTCTTAGGATATTTAATCCTATACTGAGTGAGAGGGAACACTGGAGGAGCGTTTCTTTTAGTATTTTTGCTGTCTCTAGATATCCTGAGGACAGAATATTCCAGTGATAGTCTTTATGATCATAAAAGATCCATGAACTTTGAAGAGAAGACTCTTGTGGGGGCTAGTGCAGAAATATAAATGGCAGAAGCTAAAAGGGTTGATTGTCTTTGGTGGAAATATATATACTTTTTGGAACACTGGAGTGGAAGTAAAGACAAATGAACATCCTTATGGTGTAATCACCATGTTGAAAAATCAGGTGACTTTAGTCCTCAAACTCCCTGTTAGCACAGTGAGTTTTTATGTTCTTTATATCTTCGTTGGTGGATGAGTCAATGTTTAAATGCTCATTTATCATTGACTATATAAAAGAAAAGCTATTACCTGAAACTCATTTTTACAGTTGCAGGCAAACTGAAATAATCATTTTCAAGGACCTAAAGCTGTTTCTTGAAGAATGTCATCATTTTCTTCTTATTTTACTTACCACTTACACTAGTATATGAGCTACCTTCAAGAGCTGTACCTTACAAAACTTGGCTGTAGATATTGCCAGCTACCATACCTGTACAAACTGGGCTAAAGAAACTCAGTTTCTGCAAACTACATTCATCTTGCAGACAGGACAAAAGAACCACTTTAAAGGCACAGCTCACACTTAACACTTGTGCTGCTCACTCTGTGCTAGCCTATAATATGCCTTGCCCTGAAGGCTGAGCAGCCCAGTTGGCCCATAGAAAGTATTTCAGGAGTTTGGGGTAAAGTCCCTGCTCTGCCGTAGAATCATACTGGCTTGTGCCCATTAAGAGGGGTCTTGCTAATCTCTGCTTTTCATTTAGTGCTAAGAATCTCTCTGAGTAAATGAGCTGTCTGTCTGAAGTGGTACAGGAATAGATTTCATTTTGCATCATAATTTGGTGACGATCCTAATAGATTGTATTTAATATTAATTTTTGTGCGTGTCATCATTTCCATTCTCATAGCGTACACGTTTGTAGCTTATGCGCACATCTACATGCAAAAGTTTCTACCCACTGAGGTTTCTTGGGACTCATGTTCTGAGACATGCCAGTACTAAGAGTTTTATGTTACTGCTCGGGAAAAGCACAATTTTGCGCATCTAATTGCACTGGGATATTCTGTCAGAGCCATTATGTTGCGCTGGGGCCGTACATCTTCTATACTGGGCCTACATAGGCAAAAAAGCCATGTAGACAACACCGTACGTTTACCTTTGTTAGTTTAACCTCACATATCTTCATTTAATTTTCATTCCCCCGGTGCCACCATACGTTGCCACCTCTTTGTGCCTCATTCTTTATCTCACCAAATGGCCAAAGCAGGCAAATGAGGTGATTAGCTGAGGCAACCAAGTGGTGAGACCAACAGCAGTGTCTCTACAGGAAATTTTACCACTCGTATGATTGCAGATCACTAGGGGTTTTGCTGTTCACTTGTAGTTGCAGGCACGCTGCCTCTGGCATAAACTCACATTATTCTGCCTCTACATATTCCATCTCCTTTGCGCTTGCTGGTGATAGACTTAGTCCGTCTCAGGTGAGGTCCTGAATGCAGAAGGCCTGTTCTCCCTTAATCCCGCTTTAAATCCAGGTTGGAAACAACACTATTATAGATGTTAATTTACCACCCCATCTAATCGTTAAAATTATCTTGTTAGGATGACACATGACATGATAAAAATAAGTTACCTATGATCTTTTAAACTCACCCATATCTGCTGCACATCTTGCAATTTGTGAACACCAGAAGACTGTAATTTACTTAAGTGCTTGTACCTTCATTTTATAAAAATCCGTAGGTACTTTTTAAAATCAAATGTACTTTTTATAGTGTAATATTTCGAAGCTAGTATGGTGAGAATGAACTATTTTATATGTAATGTAATAGAAAGGCATGATCTCTTGGGAAAACTGGAGGTTTTCTATGAATTCTAGTAGGAGTGTATTTGACTTAACTCATAAAGTCAATGTTGAGACAAAGCACCTATTTAAAAAAGACAATTCTCTGATACTGAGACAACCATTTATTTATTTTCACTTTTCCAACTGTTCATCTTTTTGTGTTTGGGGCTATTTTTTTTGTCTTAGTCCCCTAAGCAACTGAGAAGTCATGAATATTTGTGCTACAAGGGAATACTGTAAGTAAAATGGCTACAGGTTTTACTTAGGTTACTTTGCTGAGTGATCAGTTTACTACAACTATTTTGTGTCTGATAGTTATAGCACAAAGTCTCAACAGTTTAACATGATAAAAGATGCAGTGTTGGTGGTGCGTTCATTACATACTAATTAAAATGTGCACCAGTGATGACTGAATGTCACACAGAACCACCATGTTCTATCTGTATCTATTTTAAAATTGTGGATTAGGAACATACTTTTGTATACATTATTGAGCAGGTGAAAGATTTTAGTGGTAATGCATTCTGAAACTGTGGTGTAATTTTAAAAATAGCTTTCTTCATCATGTGATCACATGTAAGTTATGTGGTTTATTAGATGATTCAGGGGAAAAAAATACTTAGGTCTTATATTCTCACATGGCAATTTGTCCCTGTATTATTTAGTACTGCCTATGGTAAGGGAATCAAAGTCAGTGAAGAGTTGCAGGCTCTCAGACTTTTGGAGCAGGTATGTTTGCTCAGTCCATAAAGATTATACCCAAAAGGCATTGATTTTACTTTCTCATTCTCTCTTTTTTTTGTCTTTCCTGCCTCCTCTCCTTCTTCTGATTCCAGGGCTGATACTGACAGGTTGGGAAAGGCAACACTGAACTTGAAAGTAACATGAGATGGTTAGTACCACTTGAGGTATTCAGAACTTGGCAGGATTGGTTCTATACACCTCTGCCCTTGAAAAGAATTATAAGGTAGACTAATTTTGCTGTGGAAAGCTTTTTCTGCCTGACTTTTCTAGTTGATTTCAATGTTAGGAGTGCCCATTTCCACCTACTTCTCAGAAAACAAATTTTGCATTTGCACGGGTCATCTGCCTGCACAGAAACAGGTTTCAATACTGTGCTTTGAATCTAAGTCTGTCATTGTTTGAGTTCACAATTAACCTCTGCCGGAGCTCTTTGTAAGTGGGGCCTTCATGTTTTTAACATCAGAGAATTATACTGCTCAGATACAAGGGGACACTCTCATAAACTCTTTTGAACAAGATTAAAAAAAAAAGAAAAAAAATTTTTTTCCTGCTTGAGAAGAAATCAAAATTGTTACATGGAGAGGAATTTCTTTAAGTAGGTCTATGAACTGCCTAGTAACATCTCAGAATCCATATGTCCTCACATAAACAGCAGTCAAAGGTGTTTCTACTACTTCTCTATTCTGTAAAGGTCACACAGTATAAATACTGTTCTCACCACTGGAGAAAACAATTGACTAGTATGAATACTGGCGTATATGTGCACACTTTCACATGGCCCTGCTGGATAATAATTAAATTAAGGTTTCTGGCTCTTCCTAAGGTTGAGCTTGTGAATATCTAAAGATCTGATTGATCAGAGTAGTTCAGGTTAACTGTAAAATTGATCAAAAAGCAAGCAAAGAATAATGGCTCAGCCGAGCAGTAGTGCTAAGTGATAAACCAACTGCTAGAGAATGTTACTTGAACGATGCTGTGAAAGCCTGTTTTCATTTCACTGTATTTAGCATGGGACTGTCATTTAATTGTGTTGTAATTGTTTCCATTTGACAAAGAGACTTGAAAACTGACAAGTCACATGCATTTGTATCTATTGCATTTCTCTTTGCATAGTGAGAGAAGGATATAAAATGTGATCAAAAAGCAACTGAGTCTTTGTTACTAATTGGATGCATTGCTCACTGGTTTTGTTCTGTAGAGTGGACTGGGCTTCCAAGTTAAGTGGCTGATTATGTGACTCTTTGTGCTGATGAGCAGTTCTCACTCACACAAACAGTCTCACTCAAGGACCCTTTCCCCCAAGGGCCCTTTCTGTCAGGTACTGAGCACAAGCAACTTCCCTCAAAATTAAAATCAGCTGTTGGAGTAAACACATTAAGATTTCTTTGATGGGACAGGGATTCTTAACCTCTCCGTACCCTAACCCCTGCCATGTGACTGTGAATAAACAGCCCCATCAGCCCCTTAGTTAATAACATGATGCACCCTTCTTAAATATGTAAGCAAGGAATGATGGCTCCAACCTGTAATTTCCAGACTACCCATCTGTCACAGGAGAAAGCGAGCAGTCATGTCTTTTTATGCTAATTCCAGATGCAGGTTCTGTGGCTTTCATGACATTATGGTAAAGAAAGAGGTGTGAGTGACTGAGTGTCCCATATCCTAAAGTGAGCACTAAGCTTTGCACTGATTTAATCAATTTTGCTATTAGTTTAGTTATGTTCAGGTTGGGAAAAGGGCAGGAGGCAAAATTTAGGTTTCATCTTTTAAGGCTCAAAGCACTCTGACCTTCATCCAGCAAAGCACTTAAGCAAATGAGCAACTACGTATGCTTAATGTTAAGCACATCATTGAGTCTTCCTGGATCGTTGCAAAAATCAAGCTTTCCTTGAATGAAAAGTAAAAGAAAAGATTATATGCTAGGGGGTTTGAGGGTTTTATTCATATTTGGTGTCATTTTTACAGACACCAAAGGTTTGTTAACTGTAAATTAGTCAAAAAGCATTGTTCAAAGTCTTCATTTCAAGGACAGAATTATTTATGGATGAGAACAGGGCAGCCTAGGAGTCAATGGTGGTTAAAGGGATTAGTTTCATGGACACTTGTTTTGATACTGTATTTACAGTACTGATGCTGGTGATCTCAATATTTTTATGTACAGTTGTGTATATATCTGACAGAGATAAGAGGGCATTTGAGTTTTTAGATGGAGATTTATTGTTTTGAACTGTATTTCTGAATTCAGGTGCGCTTTTCTTATTTTTCGTAGCACAAATGACTTGCACCGGGTCTTAAGAACTACCTAACATTTGAGAGACATAGAGAAGATTGAACAAAGGGTGTATGCTGCCCATCTGCAAATCCAGGAAAAAAATGAGGTAGAATAATATTAAGAAATATTTTTATGTTGATTATTGTCTAGGTGCAGTAAACAGTACCCATCATTTGAACATGTACTAGAGAAGGAGCCTCAGATTCTTTGAGATAATTTATTTTTTGTGTTCCTCCTCTTCCAACTTTATTTTCTGCATTTTCTTGATTCCTTTATTCTGTTACAGCTGTGTGTAGCAGAGTCACACACCACACTACCCGCCCCCCAGCTGTGGGGCTTCTGAAACCTGTGGCTTTATTTTCATGTTACAAAACTTAAGGAAAACGATTCTCCTGACATCAGACTCATACAACAGAGTGATTCACTGAACTACAAGAATCCATGAACACAGTTTATGGAACTGCTGCACCTAACAGGACTGTTCGTACAGTTTCTGTCAAGCTGCTGCCAAATACTATACAGTGATTTGTCTTGGGGTAACCCCAGGACTGTAAAACTGAATGTATGTGTAGCATTTTCCCTATGGGCTACCCAGGCTCTGCCTCATTCTCTAGAAGAGTGAACTGCACACACCAACTGTCTTCCAAAAATCTGGGAAAGAAGAATTTTTCTTGGGTAATGAGGCTTCTAACCCCAGCTATCAGACTACATTTCTTTACATGACTGTGGTGGTAGGCTCAAAAATAGATTTTCGTAATACCATTGGTCTTTTGTGGTCATGTGCTGGGACAAAAAGTGCTAAGTGTCAGTTTGAAAATTCATGCACGTAAATACCCCCTTCTTTGTTATTTTTATGTAAATTGCAAATTAGGCAGACTGCTAGGAGTAGGTCCAAGATTTTCTTCAAAACAGGACCTGAATGAATATTTAGAAAGTCCTTATTTGCTGTTTCAAGCTCTTAAGTAAATCTGAAAATGAAAATTTTATATTGCTGGTTATATAAATTCCTCACACTGTACTGAAAACTAATTCAAAACCCACTGTACTGACTGTTGAATCAAATCATATCACACCCTGAAGGGCGACACCATCACATTGTGTTGAAGGTTCTCTCTGTTTATTCTATGAATTATCAGGCTGAATTCTAACCTTTGTTTTCTCAGAATAATGGAAATAACTGTATTTGTATATGCTGTCTTTACTGGATGTACATATGCACAAAACCAACCTCAGGATCCATCCCCTGTTGCCAGTGCATGCTAACAAAAACACATAAACTGCTATAATGTGCATTTGTTCCGATGACTATAGAAGAAACATTGAGATAGTGAAGCATTTGTCAGAACTGGTCCTTTGTGTTGCCTCACAGAACCATGTTGTCTTAAAAGGATATTTATACAGAACAGAACAGGGCTGCTCTATAATACCTGGTATGTATTCTCTGTGCAATGCCAAAAATGTGAGGTGCTATGCTTTTTAGTTTTAAAAATGTCAGAAATGGAAATTCAGGCTATTTGACACTGCAATAATTTGCTGAGAGATGTCTGAATATGTAGCCCTTTCTGTAATTTTGCACAACAGTCTGGGCTGTAATATTGCAATAATTACCCAGTAAAGTCATAATTGAAGGGTAAAAATTGAATTTAGGGTGTACATAATTTAAACAGGACCAGATTTTAGCAAGTATGACACATTTATGGTATCTGCTATGTGCCTTATAAAACATACTACATTTTAAGCCGATAACTCAAATGGTTCCTGAGGTATAAACTTGTGAAAAGTCACAATTTTGCATTGTGCTGAAAAGCCACCTTACAATACAGTGACTACCATAGCTCTTTAATATCCAGCAGAGTTCTCCTGCTGTGCTTTGTCAGTCGGTAGCAACATCCAAGTCTTCTTGTAAAAGTAATTCACACTTTTTTCACAACACTGTTGCTTTAATTACCACTGAACTCTGCTGTTGCTCAGACAGGCCTAGCAGGACCAAGAGAGGGTCAGCTCTGCAGTCACTGCAAAAGAAGCAAATGGCTTTTTTTCTTACTTTATTATTAACAAACCATCTTTGATTGAAATGCTCCTAGCTTCTGAGACCTAGTCTTGTCTCTGTGCTCTCTTGGGGTATTCATTATCAAAGTAGACCATGGATGTCAATCTAGAAAAACATCAGAAATAATACCTAAAATCCTAATCAGAAAACTTCAAGTAAAGGCAAGACTTACATATCTTTTACATGCAAACAGAGGATAAGATTAATCATATGTACCCACTGAATTTCTGACAGAAACAGACTAACTCATCAGCTTACTGTACATTTTGTACCTGTAAAAATGATTGTTGCCCATTTGTTTGTAATTCTTCCTTTTTTTTTCTTTGTGTTTATTTGATTTGTTATATCTTGTTAGAGCCAAAGGCATTCACAGGAAGAACTAAAAGATGCTGAAAGACAAAACAGATTGTATTTAAAATTATAAAACACTGCTTCTGTAGCTTTGTCTCACGAAATGTTTCATATTTATATACCATCTTTCACACTAAGGGATTGTAAAATAACCTTTTAGTAGCACAAACATAATTTTCAAACTTAAGTTTGAATGTGTTTGTCTCGCTCCTTTCCTTGGAAGGTCAGGTTTGAAAACAGTCCTGTCCCTTCTGTCCCTGTATGTGGGATGAAACTCACCGGGAGAGAAATGCAGCACTTTCAGCATGGCAATGTTCTTCATAAACTGTGACATTACAACATTTTTAGAGCAGGATGTGAGTATGACTTCTATGTTCAAGGGAAATTGCAAAGGAGATTTTATAGTTGAAGCTGAGTTAGTCAACATTAAATCCAGTACAGCCTGCCAGCCTTAACACTTATTAAAATATACCCTATGGTCTATGAATACTATTATAGATCAGACCTCTGTTTCATATCTCACCTAAAAGATGATACTGCAAACTGATACCACACCACTTAACACCACAATAATGCACTCATTCCTTTCTGGTTTGGAAAAAGGTGGCACCTGTTGGATTAATATTCAGTTAATTAATTGGATAGCGGTATCATCTATGGAAGTACACTGGGATTTGCTTGGATTTTTCACAGTCCAAGAACCTGAATAACCTTAATTTCTGGATGTGACAAGATTAAATATGACTGGGTAAGCTATCATCTGTGCAATGCTCAGTAATACCATGCCCTAATCAGGACTATTATTTTTAGTTGCTCATCAGCCCTGTAACTCCTTGACTTTAACTACAGGATTGACAGAAAACACCTAAACAAATAATTTTGAAATCTTGAAAATACGTGCCCCAACTTACTCTAAATATTTTCTTGTTCCATAGTATCTGGAATCAGGAGAGATAGAAAGTGGAAGTCTGAAAAAAAAAAAGAAGTGGGGGAAAAGAAATGTGGTTTCAACATGGTTTTAACGAGGAGAAAGACTCAGAGCAGCAAAGTAACGCAGGGTGTTACAAGGATCTTTATGAAAACACCATGCTGGTTGGGCTGTCATGCGTGAGAGGCTTCTGATTGTTATGTGCAGACACTTAATAGTAAATGATGGGAAAGTGATCTCTGAGAGTTTGTATGTGGGATGGGTAGAATTGTCCTTTTCTTAAAAATCAGATGCACTTCAGGGGTGGGAGTGAGAGAGGACCTGTGGGACAGGGCTCAGCACACGCGCTGGCACAGAGCGAGCTGCTGCATTATGCGTAAGGGTGTATGCCCCTTTCCGTCTCACTGTGAGAGCTGTGCCTGTGTCCTCAGTCACTCCAGCCTGCTATTTGAGGCACCTGTGCTAACTTTTTGGATGTTAGTTACATTCCAGGTATAGCAGATCACCCTGTGTGAGTGTTAGTGCACAAGCTTCTCCTTTGGCAAGGACAATTCCCAGTGCGATGTTTCAAAGGGGTCCTTTCTTGCAGACCTTTAAACAAGTGTTCTGCCTGGATGTTCAGGCGGATTAAGAAACCTGTGATGGGTACTTTCCTTTGCAGCTGTTTAGCCAATGTTAGACTCTTCTAAGTCCTCATGCCCAATATTGGGAAATGCATGCTAGGAGGACTTTGACTTCTTCCTAATGAAAACTGCACAATATGGCACAGTAAATAAAGTAACTGAACTGATGAGTATTTGACATACAGACTTGCAGTGACTTGGATGCACGTGGTTGTGTATATTGAAGATAAAGACAAAAGGAGGGAGTTTTCTTACTTTATAACCTGCTCCTGGCAGACTGAGTCAGAAGAACCGTTCTCCCTTCTCTATCTCCTTTTCTGCAAGTAGCAGATTGTTTGCTCTGCAAAAAGGCAGTTGCAGAAGGTATCACTTCCTACAAATTCTTTATTTTGCGTTGACTAAATAAAAGTCCTCAGTCTTTTAGTGATTTATGCAGTACTAAAACTAGCACTGATCATATGAAACAGTCTGTGTGGTTCTTTCAAGAAGTAACATTCTGGCCCAGGCATGGATAAATGGTTACTAGATCCTGAATATAGCAACGCCGATAATTTGCTACTCTCTGACCTGATAGTATCTCTGAATTCACAGGCAAGAGAGGCAGCTAAAGCTGTAGCTGCTTCTGTCACGAATCCAGTAAAATTTCCTGTTCTTTCTCCCCCAGATGCTTAGATTCTGCATATCTTTCCTTCCCCAAAATGTTTGGATGCTACATTGCTGAAAAAAGCCCTTGCAGATGCCAGTAGGTCCAATGGGAAGTTTTTGAGTTGTGGGGGGGCAGCAGAAACAGAAAAATAAGATCCAATATTTGGAAAATTAGAAAAGAATGAAAAAGAAGAGCGTGTGATCTTTCGGTTTCAAATGTTTAAAGTCCAGCAGTTATTTGGTATGCCCTGGAATCCTACAGTTGATTCCACAAAGGTGATGCCTTTGTCAACATCAGATTAAAAAAAAAAAAAAAAAATCTAAAGTAACGTCAATGAAATAGAAAACCAAATGGCTGCAGACTGAGAAAGGTCAGTGAGCCCAGTTTGGGTGGTCACTAACAGAGGCACTGCATGTACTCCTAGGCAGCCAGATGGAGGGAGGCAGCAGTACCCGTATGTTTTTGCTGTGGTGCAATACAAATAACAGATTACAGTATGGATGTGTAGATGCTGTAGACAGATACAAGGCACCTTTTCATCAGGGAACGAACTCTGAGTTTGAATATGAGAGTACTGCTAAAGCTTCTGGGGTTCCTGTGTGTTCACCATCTAAGGAAGTACCTCGTGCTATTGAAAAGCTCATACCTGCTGTGCCTTCGGAAGGAACTAACCTTTGTCTGTTTGAAAAGCTGCAGCCAGAAGAAAGCAGGGTGTTGTTCTGTGGATGGTACATTGGCCTGTTATGTTCTGTTACGTTCCAGGACTTATATTACAGTCCAGCATTTCCAGCACTTAGAGTTGAGAAGAATTTAGACCAACTATGGTCAGAAACATCACTCACTCTGTGCCAGGTGGTTTGATGAGTATAGAACAAATCTGAGTTTACAGGCACTTTTTCTTTGAGATTAATCACATCTGAAGCAGCATGAATCTACTGAATCTGAGAAATAAGTTAGATTGTAAAAATGGATATTGCTAGTTTTTATGGTAAAATTTATTGTGAAGTAGATGCATACAGAAATAGTATATACTTATTTCTTAAAGACTAAATGCATCCCTTTGGAATTAAAGACAAATACTTGTTGGCAAACTTTATTTTAAACTAATGTTCTGAAAGCAGTGTGGAAAAACAAAAGGAGCTAAAAGATGGTGATAATGACATCTCTCTGAACATGGTAACAATTTTAGCACCCTGCTGAGAATGAGAACTAGAAGTCCAGGGTTTAGCAACCTGTTGTAGAACAGGCAGTGAATACAATTGCATCCCTAAAAGATCTCTGTAGGCTTCATCCTGACCATCTGACCTTATTGTGCGACAACTCCACTTGCCAGCCATATCAAACAAACAGAGAAATACCATACCTTTTTCAGATTTGAGATAATATTACAGCTTGTGAATAAGATTCCCAGTATGTGGACATGACAACTATGAAAAACTATAATTTAGGACATAGAATATTCTCTTTATGCTTTTATGTGGAATTTCACTTTAATGCGATGTAAATGACAGTAAGAGATACACTCACAGAATGTTAAAACCTTCCCATTAAAAATTCTGGATGCATTTTATATTCTAATTCATGTACAGTCAAAAACCCTGATAAAATCATAGTACTGATTTGACTGCTGCACTTATCGTATTAATGAGGATACTTTATGCCTTTTGAAAATTGGGATATAGTCCATTATGTGATTGTGAATGATGTGATTGTATCACATCAATTTGTTATTCAATCCCACCCCTCCCTTCAGTCAACTTTGTATATAGGAAAAGCCATTGGTGAGCATGCGTGGAGGCAGGAAGAGCTGCATTTAAAATCAGTCTTTTCTTCTTTTATCTTCTCACTTGTTAAACAGATTTATTTTTTTTTCCATATCCTGAAATCTACTCAAACTCCAGAGGGGAATTCACAGAGGTATCCAAAATCTCTAGAGGAGCACCAGCAAAGGCTGCCTGAAGGTAAGACTCAGCTAGGTCAACTCTCCAGCTTTCTGGATGAGTGTGTAAGGTGGGTTCACTTCCCTTAATGTTGGGCATATACCATATTCTAGCCTAATTCTCTTGGCTCTGTGTTGTCACCTCTACAGGATGATTCACTTTGTTCTATGCCTGTTCCCCTCCACAGACCGTATAGGGAGCTGGGTTTCTAATTTGTATCTTTTAGACAGGGAAAGTTAGGAAAAATATAGCTTGCTATGACAGCATCTTAAAAATCCTTTCTAACCCCACCAAAATGGCGAGAGGTTAGGGACTCAAAACCAGCATTTCTAGATTTGACAATATGTTTCTGTGTTGGAACTGCATAGATAGTCTGAAGTATTGTAATGTCTTCACTTTGCTAGTCATTTTGTGCTTTGCCTTTAGGAACACTATTGGCCTTGTGGCTTTCCCTCTGGTCGTTTCTGGTTTTAAGTCTGTAGCAAATATTTTACCTTGATGGAAATAAAAAAACTGTTTTTCCCATGTGTGGCTACTGTGAGGATATCCAGACTGAGTACAATTCCCTATCTCATATGATGAAGAGGTATAAACTCTCCAAAACACAATACCTGAGGCATAGAAGTCCTGCCTCAAAGACATCTTGAAAGCTGCATTGTAACCAGAAAATTAAATCTGTTCTGGTGTCTTTCCCTTAGAATCTGCCCATTAAATATTTAATTTTGCCCATAATGATGGTCTCCATCATTAACTTGTCACTGAATGCTGCCATGTCTGCTCAGTGTCCTGTTGCTGCCTGTAGTTTTCTGTTTTTGAATGTTATCTTCAGTTTTACTGCCCAGTCTATTTTTATGTTCCATTTCTTTACTAAAATGTCTTACTACTGATGTAAACTTCTATGAGGTAGTGCTGCCCCATGCTACAGTGCATGTTCCAGTGGAGTGTTTGTGAGAGCTTTGAAACAAAAATCACCAAGTTCCTACTTTGCAATCTTGTACTTCCAGTTTTTGGACTTGTTAATGCAGGAACATGACTTGAAGGGTTTATCAAAGTGTATGTTCTCTTGAATTTGACTGCCAGTGTTAAAGCAGTTTGTAATGGCTTTCTTGATTTCTCACTATAGTGCAAAGGAATATAATAGACTGCACATGTGTGCATACGCATACACACACATGTGCAGGTGATATGAGACAGTGGAGTGTAAACATGTTTTACTTTAATGTGTCCTTCCTGGGGGTAGAGGGAAGATATAATTAAAGGTCAAAGGGAAACATTAATAGTATTAGATAAATTTTACCCTGTTTAAATTCAAACCCAATAAGAACTTTATACAATCTTTTGGACAAAGCCTGCAACGTTCTAATCTCTGCAAATCCACTCTGTACTGTTCGCTGCTCTTCTTATTAATCAGTTCTACAGAGCTGTACTCTTCTCAATACTGTTACACACACTGCATTTTTATTCTTCAGCTTGGCCTTTTCTATATTTTTGCTTCTCTTACATTCAATTACACACAGCCTAGTTTTCAGAATAGGGTACTATCGGTGGCTGCGTTTAAGCAACAGCCTATTATGTCATCTTGCTTCATATATTTTACTCTGATCTTTTTTAGGATGAAGCTCATTTGAGAAATCTTTCCTCTGCCTTTGGGGAGAAATTATTTGCCGCCTTCTGCAGGGTCTGAAATTTGCCTTCTCAATGCCTTTGTTATTAAAAGAACAAGAAAACACCCAACTTATTTACATCTTGGATCCTGTTATTCTGCTAAACTGCACTATTGCTGCAGTTTCAGGGGTGCCAAGGTATTCTTTTAATTATTGTTGCTCCATTTATGGCTTTCATAATAGTATTTAGTGTTCCAAATTCAATGTCTACTTTCTTCAGAAGCCTTTTGTATTCTTTGCAATGTATGCTTTTGTATCTGAGAAATCCGTCTCCCCTCCATATATGTGAGTTTATGACAAGCATTCATGAAACTGGATGCTCTTTGCCCACAAGTTCTCTTTGAAAAAAAAATCCACAGCACAGAGCATATGACGTCTGATGAAAGTTTTGGTCACTCTTCAGGGATGGTGCCGGGGATTGAATTTTAGACTTACTCAGAACTGCCACATTTTTAATGTCATCTTCATAATTTCTTTTGAGTTAATTTTTCTGGCTAAGATACAAGGGACTTTTAAACATTTTTAAAATTTTTTGTTTAGCATGAGCCTTCATAAAGCAAGGGTATGCTGTTAAAACCAGAATATATTTATAGTCTTTTATAAATATTTATAAATATATATACTAAGAAAGCATATATACATATACACATTAATTATTTACATTTATCTGTAGGTAGTAAAAACACAATTATCTTCTACATAATTTTGTTGCTTTTATAAGAGTTATTGTTCAGCAACCAATTTTTTTCCCAGGCCTTTTTGTCCACACATTCCATCTATGGCAAACTGATGGCACTACGTCAGAAAATTGATGACATGATTTCCCTTTTAGTATCAAATTAGATTTTTTTTCCCTACTGTCTCCTGATCCCAAATTTTTTTGAGCTGTGTCTGCCGTGATTTTTCTTCCAGAACGCTTGCTTCATCTTTTGCTTGGAGAACTGGAAGTACATGCCATATTTTGGTTTGGTGATGGAGGCATATGTTGTTGGTGGTCATTTAATATAAATGCCATATACAAATATTTGATGCCTAGGATTCCAGTTAAAGAGAAACTGAAACCAGCATAATCCATGCAATTGGCCAGCTTCTGTAAGGTTGTAATGTCTGTATTGTCTTCAGTGGTGTTTCTGCAATGTATGTATATTGAATTATATACTGACACACAGATTTTAAAGCAGCAATAGGTACTAAAAAAGAAAACAAAAATCCCAGCCACAATACTTTAGAAACCTTGTGCTGCAAATACAGAAGAATTTTGCAGATATGATAGCCAAACAAATTCTTAGCTTTTACTAGTATAAAACATAGTAAAAGCTGAAAGTTCATGCCAGTCCTTCAAAATAATTGTCTTTAATTAATATTATTATTGATCATGTAGTAGGAGACAGAGCCTGAGTGATACAAGGATTTCAAGGGAATGCTTTACAGCTTAATTATGTTTCCCTGGGAGATTTAACATAATTCAATTTATTTTCCCTCGTGTTTCATCAATCATTATATGAATAGAAAGGATATCTGAGCGTCATGTCTAAGTGGATTCTTGTAGATTCAAGAACTTTTGACAATATACAGATTAGAGGGAGGAATGGAACACACCTTCTGTGGAGGAATGAACTTTCAGAGTCTCCGAGACGATGATAACACTGTTCTCTATTGTTGGTAAATTTTCTGAGGACAAACTGTTGAGGCATACGGCCTCTGCAAACCCAGTTCTGCTACTAGAAACACACTGAAATTGGGACAATTAATTCTTTTTAGCTGGCTATTTCTGAGAAAGATTTTATTGTGGAAAACGGAAGATGCACATGCATGTTCTTTTTGTCTTGCAGAGTACTGTTATATTTAGCTTGTTTTCTGTACAATAGTCTATTATTGCCATAATCCACGTCACAGAACAAGTTATAGGTGGTGTTGAATGTTGCCATTGCTCAGGACCCAGCAGGCTCTTCATCTCCATTTTGGAAGCTGCCAAGTTATTCAGGATATTTATCTCTTTTTATGGCAGGCTTGCAAAGCACCCGCTGAAATGAAATAAGAGATTATTTTTAGGGCAAAATGATCATCATCTGAGATTTTCTTTATATGTAGCATACTGATGTTAACAGACATGTTTTATGTAAGGCAAGTCCCGCATTAACAAAATACATGTACTTTGCTAATACTATTTTGGTAGAAATCATTGCAACTGGTTCTTTCTTACCTGCCTCGGTACGTTCTTAGTGGCTGACAAGCTTGCTGCGTGCGCAGAGGCTGTGAGCAGGCTGGAGGGGCGAAAGCTCTGCCAAACCCAGCCGAGGGTGCACAGGGCGGTGTGACTGCAGCACTGTCACAGGGCGGTGCAGAAGTGTCATTTACCTCCTTCGTGCACCTACTGTGCAGTCTGATTAGCAATGGCAGGAGGAATTGGAGAATGTCTATTGCTAGGGGGTTAGATGAAGGAGCTTTTTAAAAAATATCAAATAAGTCCAGATCTGAGTCAGTGACTTTTACAATGAAAGGTCTGCTCTGTTACTGTTAATGGGCAGGCTTTCATAATTCTTTGCTATTAGAGTACGAACTCCCTCTTTTCAAAGCCTTCCTGAACCTCTCATTGTCCAGCATTTGTATCCCTCACTTTAATGAGTGCTAAATAAGAATTATATAAGTATTTCAATAATTCTCACTGGACAGTTAATTAAGCAGCACTGACTCTAAGGAGCAGTCAGCTATTACCTCCTTTTACAGACAAGTGCTTCCACAGACACAAAGGGAAGAGGTCAATTTAAAAAAAAATGATGTGTGGATTAGTAATCTTTCTCCGTAATAAATGACCTAGCTAACAAGCTGAAACAGTGAAATAAAAACTCACCTTTTTTTTTTTCTTTTTTTTTTTGTCCCCTCATTTTTCTGATCCAATCTCTTGTGTTCCTTCAACCTACTTTTATACAGGAAATTAACTCCCTTTAACTTTTTGGGGGCCTGAATATTTTGAACTAAAGCTCTCCAAATTTGCTTCCCTCAGAAAATCGCGTGGGACAGAGCCCTGACCAATTCTTCGTTCCACATTCTTTTTTAACGGCTTCTGTTTTTTCTCATGTTTGATAGATCCTACCACAAACTTCAGCTAGAGTGAGTGCAGAGGACCATAATACCAGTCTTACACACAGGGTATTTTATTAAGTCCAGCAGTTAAAAATGTACAAAGTTCCTTGTAATAATCCATTCATTCTGTTCTCGCCTGATTCTTGGAGTAAGCCTGCACAATTATTCAAATCCCAGCTTTTAGCTACAGCATACACCTCGCCATGAGGCTATGCCTCTGTAATCTTGCTTTGGTCTTGCATGTCAAATGGAATTAACTCCCATAAGAAATGTATGCGAAGACAACCCAAAGTGTCTAATCCTACCGCTGTCTTAAATTTCTGAAACTCAGACCTGTCATCTTTTTCTATAGCTTTGTTGAAGTTCTCACTTATGCTTCAGTCCATCCAAAGATGAAGTTTAGGGAAATTTGCATTTTTATATATTTTTCAGTTGTGCACTCCTGTGGCCTTTTCACATGTTCCCTTTGTAGAAGTATTTTTTTTTTTTGCGCTCAAGTCCTGTTTTATACTCAGAGGAACGCCTGATGGAGGTGGATTCAGTTGCTTTTAGCTGGCAGTATACAAGTTTAAGCATACAGAGCACTGTGCTCCTTGACGATGCTCATGCCGCATGGGTGTGTGGAAATAATGATATCATTATGACTATACCTTAACGGCTCAGCCTAGCTAATCACAAAACCTAATTCTGACTCGATTAAATCTCAAATAGCATTGCTGCTTTCTTCATGAATAAAGTGCTCGCTGAAATTAGCTTTGCTTAGTGTAACTACACTGTTTGTGTGTTGTACTAGAAGTAGATTAGCTTTCAAAGCAGCCTTTCCGATGTGTCTGTCTTCTGCTTCTGCTGTTCTCTAGGGGGCATGCTTTCAAATTTCAACTGAAAAATGCCTACATTTTAAATAATGAAAGGAGGAAAAAGCAAAGCATTATCAGAGAGAAACTTAATTTTCCACTTATTCAATCAAATATCAACCAGATCTGATTAGGGGTGGCCAATTTTAGATGAACCAGGCAAAATACATTTACATAGGTAGTCCAGTTTCAACATAATTTCAGTAAAAAGCAATTACAAAATTATAGTCAGATAGAAAGCTGGTTCTTCTAGTTGTCTTGGCTAAGTGAGGTTGGAAGGGTAAAACTGTAACTTATTGTAGTGGATATTTAATAAGTGGTAAGCCACAGCACTCTCCACTTGAAAGTTAATTAAGGCCGTAGAATGACCATACTTGTACAGCAAATATGTTAATGGGTTAGCCATGGTAACTGTCACAACAAAGCCCAGCAAAAAATAATGGCTTTATGCATCGTTTTTGCAGATAGTTACATCTTGTAAAAAATGCTGTTGTATTTCATTTTGCTCTGTTTTGTTTTCACAATTTTGGGAAATAGTGTAGTAGCTTTTAATTTGGGAACTGCTTAATGTCACTAAGCCTCTGAGACTGGAATACTGAGGTGCAGAAAAAGGTTAAAATATTTGCTATGTACTGGCACCGTATAAACGTCACTAAATAGTGCACGTCACCAAGACTTTCTCCTTATATAGTATATTTAGGCGGGCTGTGTGGCTTTTAGGGAGTACAATTCAGCTCAAAAAGCTTGAGTATTTAATGTATGAATGTAATTGCTGCATTATTTTTATTGCTGTTGAATAAGTGAACTCAGTGGCAAACAGGCTATCAATTGACTGTTCTACTTTAAGTGGATTAAATCTTAAATTTTCTTCCAAGAAGTCTCCTCATTCAGAGTATGGTCAATTCTGGCCTTTAGGGTTGATTTTACATGCTCAGTTCCCATGAATTTTGAACTACTTTAGCAGTCCATGTGAGGATGAGGCAGGGGAGCATTTTGGTTTGGGATTTCCTGCTCCCCTCCCCAGCTCTGTAGCCCTTATTTCAAGAAGCTTGAAAAGCTTCACACTGGAAATTACTAAAATATTTTCTGTGGGGCATTCACTAAAATACTTGGTACGTCTCTCTTTCTTGTTATTAAACTGATCAGGACAATCCTCAGAATTTATAAATGGATATAAATCTACTGAAGTCAGATAGTGAGGGTTTTGCTTCCTTGTATCTACTAGTCTAAAAACATAGGATGAAATTAATATATGGAGTACTGCTGCAGCAACATCGTGTAGTCAGTAAAGGAAATTTTGAAAGGTATTTTTCAGCCTCTTTCCTGTTATTCTTCCTTAATATATTCCTTGATTACTTACACCATTACAGTGAGAAATCTGTTGAATTTTTCAGCACATTCTATTACTGTAAGGAATTTATACATATTTACCCATAGAAATTAATTCTGTGCTGAAACATAGCATACATTCTCTTGATACTGCTTTCACTATTAATCAGCTGCTGCTTTGCTCATACTTCCTAGGAAGAATAAACACCTTGCCTTTTTCCAACTAAGGAGCTCCTTTTCCCCAGGAGACATTCATATCGTTGTCCCTGGCTCTAGTCAGGAAAAGAACATGGAAATCTATCAGTAGAACTTGTTGAATTGTGGGGGTTTTTTTGTGACAAAATATTTTCCATCAGAAAACTCTGTTTTGTTGAAATTGAACCTCTCTCTAGGAACAGGTTGGATTTTAACAATATTTTTAAGAAAAGCTTGCAATAACATAAAAATAAAAAGATTTTGAGAATGACAGTCTGTTAATTTTCTCTGCTTTTGGAAGGCCTGGCTGTTTCTCCCAGCAATAGATCCTCTCCCTGCAGCCATCACAGGCCCAGCTGAGCAAGCAGCAAGGAGGCTTGTCCCTAACTGTGTATCTCTGGCAAGGCTTGGGACAAGTCTGTCAACTTTTAGTCTTCTGGTGATCTCCTCACAGCTATGCTGATGTCGGACACCTTGCCATGAAGTTAGAAACAATGGGAGATGCGATTTTAAAACTTTGCTGTCATGGACTGTGGCAAAGGCCACCTTTGCAGTCTAGGGACAGCTGAAGAAAAATGATAACTTGTGAAGGGTTAACAGAAAATGAAAACTACCCTTCAAACTGCAGTACATGGAGAAATGTGATCAGGTTGGCAAATGATGGTACGTGTAAGTGGATGGCCCGTTAGGGGTAACTAAGAAACCTGGCTAATAGGAAAGGATCTTAAGGGAATATGTAATTATGAAGGATGAATTAAGTGGGGGAAGAATAAAACTGTGTTTGGACAGTAGAAATGATAGCAAGGCAGAAGGGAGAAAGAGCAGTGCATGTTTCAAGCAGCTGAAGAAAAAACAGAAAAAGAATGGTAGGGAGAGGTGGGAATATTTCCAGGTCGTCATGTCAGTGCAAGTGAGTAAAACGAGGCCTAGCTGTTACACTCCAAGAAATGAGGCTGTTGTCAGCTTTGCTCAGTTAATGAGTGATAGATACTGTGTGAAATCAGAAGTTGGACTTGAAACAAAACTGCTTTTGTAGAAGCAGTTTTGAGGCACAGCATTACACACAACAGTGCGGCGTATGGGGTGAATGGCAATTACACATGATGAATTCCTGGCCAAGAAAGAGCAGTAGTAAAAATGTAGAAATCTTATTTGAAATGGGAGAGTGATGCCTCTTTGCAAAAAGTTTTGGTGATTTGGGGGTCCCTGACTGACAAATGGGAGCTGTTGAAGTGTATGGTAGCCCTTGCTGTTTGTCCAACTCCTAGCTATCCACCTATTGGGGTGCTCAGCTCAGCATTGTTGGTACCCCAAAACAATGTTGCTTTCTCTTAATATACAGCACTTCAACCCCTGAAACTCAGAAGTTGAGTCATCCCTGCATCAAGGCTGAAAGGAGTGAGGCAGAGAGCTGGGTGCAGTTGTATCCCGTTGTCCTGATCCTATTCAGTCTTGGGTAAATTTCCTGTTCTTCAAGCATTCCCTGGCTAACACAGCTTTTCAGATAGTGAACAAATTGTTCAAGACCCCATGTGACATGGGCCGTGGGAGACAGGAACCTTGTTAGCCAAACCCGGCTGTCTGTGAACACCACAACTTTGTTTCTCCTCCAAGATTGCTCGCAAGTGCTGCAGAAATTTCACATTCTTTCCTTTCTTCCAAGTTGCTCTTCTAATACAGGTGTCCCAGGCCTGTTATTGATCTTACTCAACAGTTAGCTGAAATCATGGGCACAGGCACAAAATGTTATGGGCTGTAGTTTCATTACTATGTCAATACTGCGTATACCCTTGGATCACCTCCTTCTCTGATATTGTGTCTTGGTGAAGCTGAGGCATACCTGAAAAGTAGCTGACTTGAGATTAATGTGGTCAAAGCACCTTTGATGTAGGTTCATGAGCAGAAGTGTTTGATAAACTTGGATGCACCATCTCAGCTAAAGACCTTTGCGCAGTGATCAGTGGGTTGCTGTGTTATCTTTTGCAGCTAGAATATCTGCTTCCCGGTTCAGCTTGCAAAACAATTACACCGTGCCCTATCAAAAAATATCCTCCAATATGTGAGTAAGCTAAAGTGACTGCATTTGCAAAAATGTGGACAGAAAGCGATTCTTTGCAGCCCTTAGTTTACATCAGACATAAACATAGATGGGTGAATAAAATTGTTGCAAACATTGAAGTTCTTCCTTCATCACCCTTTGAAAGTTTATGTCGCATACTTTATAAAGTCTCAGTGTTCAGACAAATTGCTCTCTCTGTACGATATTGGGTAAGGATACCATATAGTTCCCCCCATGTAAGTGTCTCTTGTCTAACCAAAAGCTGTTTGGGGGAGGTGATGCCTCTTAATGCATGCTCCAAGACCAGTGTCCCACTTTTGCCTGAGACCTTGAGATGCCAGTGAAATACAAGTAATGATTGCAGCCATGCATGAATGATTCAGTTCTGATTTTTTGAAAAAGGTGTTTCATTTTACTATCTCATTCAAGAGCAAGGAAGCAAAAATGGGCCATTTTAAGGAAATGAAGCATAATCATGGACCTTAAACACCTTAGCACTGAGCCCATTGCTGACAGAGGTTTGAATAAGCTTCGTACTTTCTCAAGAGGTATCCAAGGGCTGCTACAGGGACAGGAGAGCCTGATACCTTGATCAAAGTTGTGTTTTGGTCTCAGATGACTTGGGGATTCTTCTGGAAGTTTAGTGTTTTAGAAATGTATAATGGGACTGTTTTGTTAACCCAGATAGTCTACATATAACTATTGATTCAGTGATTCCACTTTATTTTAAGCTGGAAGATATAAGGCCAGTGTGTCACACTGGAAAATATGTATTGAAATATATATGGAAGAATATATCCAGTCTTCCTAAAGAATAATTTTAAAATAATCCATTATCTTGTTTTTGAAGAATTCACCCTGCAGGACAAGCCCCAGGTTGTTCTGAAGGACAGAATGCATCCTGAGTAACAGCTTGAATGAAAACTACAAAACAATTTCCCTAGGGCTAATAATTTAGACAATTGAATTTTATACTCCATAAATATGTCAGATGTCCTAGACAAGTGGTAATTTCTCTGTTGTCTTCTTTTTGCTGACTGCATCCCTCTTGGTCCTTACAGAAAGACCTCTGAAGATTGTGGCTGAGGAATGGAAAGGTGCAGGGAACTTGAGCAATAACATTTTTGTAATACTATCTACCGAAAGAGGAAAATGGTTGTCTTTGCAGCTATCATGCTCTCATGCATTCTGTGCCTTCACCTCTGGCTGACAATTTTTAGATCAGTGTTTTGTGGTGTTTTCCTGTGTGTTGAAACTTTTTCAGCAGTGTTAAGTCACCTTATTTTTCGTACTTTTGCCACAGCCTCCCCCCGCCCCCTATGAATCAGCTACAGAGCTGCAGATTTCTTCTGCCCATAATCAGTTTCTGAGTCAGTTTGGGTGACCTTGATTCCAGCTGCAATTTTGTGACTTCTGTGTCACCGCTTCACTTTTCTTTGTGTTTCCCTTCTCACCCTTTCTCTGCCTTGCCTGTTCAAGACTATAAGTCTCTACCTTTCCCTAGGATTTTTCCATACAGGATATAGCCTGGGGTATTATTGTTTAATATGCTAATAAATGTGTGTGAAAGTGTGTGTGTCTACAGTAGCAGGAATATCCCAAATCCTTTCTAGGCATGTCAGAAGTCAGCCCTTTGCTTGAAACTGCTTACATTTACAGAGTCTGCTCCTGCAGTACAGCACGTTGTGCTGACTCCTGGTCTTGATTGGAGAGCTCTAACCACGCCCGTACGTTTCTCTGTGCCATCCTTTCGGAAAAGTAGTTGCTGGATGCACAGTAGTACAGAAGAACAATACAAAGCGGCAAATGTGGTTGGTTTGTTTTTTGTTTTTAATTTTTTGGGGAAGAAAAACCCACCAAAAACCAGCAAAGCAAAACCAAAATTCCAACGTCTGTCCATATGCATTGTTTATTCTCACGGTGTTGCCTGCTTGTTTTCGTTTTACCTAGGTTGTTTGCTTAAAAAGGCCCTCACAAACTTTTGCTTTGATTCCAAGTTGGCTCATTTAGTGCAACTCTCTAAAGCTTGCCTTTTATCATATATTGCTTTCTTGATTGTTTAAACTCTCAGTGCTCCAGTATCTAAATGTACGAGCATGGTCTTAAGATGATGGTCTCACTTTCAAATGGGAGTATCAAAAACACTTAGCAATGTGCTTCCAAAGCTTGCAAAGTGATTTTTAAATCCTGTGATAGAAGCTATCTATTATAATCGTGCCAAGTACTATTATTAACGTCTTCAGCCTCTCCATTCTGTTTTTGCTCAAGCCATGCCCAAGAACAATTAGCTGTTTGTTTGACCCACATTATAACATCAGCTCTCCATTATGATAACAGTGGACTGACTAAGAACAACACATAATCTTCAGATTTAATGGGGCAGAAGACTGCAAAGGGCCAAACCCATCTTGATAAAATGCCCTTCAGTCAGCAACTCTGTGCAGAGGTGGATCTGGCACAATGTGATTTCTATTGCTGTATCTAATTATTACATGAACATATAGGACAAACATCAACGACATTGCAGCAGATTAGTCATAAACTGTTGCTGAAGGCAGCAAACACTTGGGGGGGGACTCAGCATCACCGTCTCTGTCTTTAGGGGAGCCAAAATGATTTTGTCCTGTCTGTTAGTATGCACGCAAATGAGAAATGAAGAATTTGAGGAAGAGGGAACATGTATGCACACACTTCTCACCTGCTATGCTGTTCTTCATTAAAATTATGTATGCAGAGACTGTTGCTTTTAGTGGTCATTGGTAGCTGACCAGTATAGCACCACATCAGTGGATGGACACGATACTGAGGACAGCATGGTGCGTGGTATATACTAATTTTCGGGGTAGAACTGTTGGTATGAAACACTGTAGATGGAATTGCCTCTTGTCTTATTTAAACTGTGTTTGTAAAACATAACCTGCAAATACATTGCATTCTGAGATCCTGTGGCTTAAAATATATATATTGGTCCGAAAAATGGCATCACATTATCTGTTTTATGCTTCTACTGAATGCAGAACACATCCTGCTAAGAAACAAAAAGGAGATGCATTTATTTTCAGGCATAGGACTTCGCAACCACTTGGGAAGAATATTCTTGATTGAGAACCAAAACATTCCATGATGCTTAACAAACCTGCAAATTGAAAAATCAACATCTGCCCTGTGTAGCAACATAGCAGAAGAAAGACCTATAGCCTGAAAAATTCAAAATATTCCTTAAATTATATTTCTGCGCATTTTCAAAATTACTACTCTCTGAATCAAAAGTCTCTAGCTGTTTTTATCTGAGAGCATATGTTGTGTTGATAGACAATATCTCAGCCTGTAGTTGTACATGAAAAGCCCTGCTGCATAACATAATGGACAGTCCTTTGAATGCGAAGCTGCATCTCAGTGAATGCTCCTATAACAATATTTTAAAATAAATGATATGCATCATTAAATCACTGAGGACAACTAACTCAATTGTAGAAAACCCACAACTCCTGCAATCGCACTTACAGTTCTTATTTGAATCTTTTAGTTTTCGCCTGGGCAGCCAATGGAAGCGAGCAAAGCGCAGCCCGCATTCAAACAGATGAAGGCACTGCTCTAAAAGAAACGGAGAGAAACCTGTGATTATGTAGTTACCGTAATGCTGGCTGCTCACTTAATGTCTGCATGGGATTTTTTTTGCTGTTTCCCTTATTTACATATCACAGACATGTCTTTATAAAGTTACTTTAAATAATTTATTAGATTGATCTTTTCAAAATTCTGCTCAGGCTAGGTGTCATTAGGAAAAGTTATTTAAACTTATTTAAAGGTTTGTGCCTGAGTAGGGCATTTACCTGCCTCACTGCTGATATTCTAAAAATACCTCCATGTCCATACTATTATCCATTCTTCACGTCCAATTGCTCTGTTATGGTAATAGTCAGAAGCACACCATGTAGTAATTACTTACAGCTGACTTAAGAAAAGAATATTCAACTCCCCCACTGTTCCACTAGAAGGTCTTTATGCACTATTAACTCATTCCTGTTTATTAATACTCTACTGGTAATTCTGGCTGCTGCTTTTTAGGTTTGTAATAGGAGGACTATTAAACAGCAATTATTGACCATATGGGTTAGTGAATATTTGTGGTGGTTGTTGGGTGGATGTTTTGTTAGGGTTTTTTTTAAGCTGTTTTTAAGGAGCCACATCACAATATAGTGGTGCAACTTTACATCTGCCTGGGATTAACAGCTTTGGCAGCATTCCCCACCTAGAAAATGTAAATTCTATATTTCAGATATATCAGCTGAAGCTGTGAAAATACAGAACAATTTAAAAAACATGAAAACATTGTGCCAGACAAAGTGAAAATCTTTGTCGTCTTCCCCGCCCCCCCGCCCTTTTCCCCAGCACTGTATGGTTTGATCTTCTTTCTTGTCCATCCGTCTTTCTGTTTCTCTTCCTTGGGCATTTTTTTTTCAGTTTTCTTGTTCTAGAATTTAGAAATGGTCAAGTGTAAATTTCAAACTAAGAAAACTTCTAGAAAAGTGTGAAGTATTGCGCTTTTAAGAACTAGAAATCTGCTTTCCTCAGTAAGCTTGCCTAGTGAGAAGGTTCAGGAGAGACAAAATTACAGCAATTATCTCTCAAATAGCTGGGCTGAAAAAAGGTGTCTTCCCCTCCCCCCTTCATCTCCTGCTTTTTTTTTTTTCTCTCTGTCTATTCCTTCCCCCCCCCGCCTCGCGCCTTCTTAAAATCTAACTGTAGTTCCTGCCTGAGGCAGCAGCAATAGCTGTCACTCATGCAGGTTTGTAGTGATGACTCCTCTTTCCACTGCTCTGCACTGGGAAGGCCAAATCACAGGCCAAAACAGCTTGCAGTTTTGGCATCTTCTTTCATCGTGGTGGGAAAATAAACCAACTGAAAGATGGGAGGGGAAAAAGCGTTGCTATAAAGAGAGCTAAGTGGAAGGAGAATGCAAGACTTTAGTAAGGAAAGAAGGTGGAGCAGCAATGAGAAAGTGTAAACAGAAGTGTAAGATGTGGTATATGAGAAGAAGCGTGAATTCTAGAAAAAAGTCAGTGCCTCTTGGCTGCAGAGGGCAGAATGTGAGGCTGCCATTCCAGGCCCTGTTATTTCTTTTCTCCTTGTGCCTTAAGAGGCAATTCTAACAGCAAGAAACAGCATGGCTTTGGAAGCGTTTGGAAGCTGGTGAATTCTGCAGGACATAAAAAGTTCTATTCTAACCAAAAATTATTTGGTAGGGGAGTTGATTTTCAATACAAAAGCACTGTGCTACAAGCTAGTATTTTTCAAAGTATGTTCTCATTTCTAAATTGTGTTTGGGATTGTCCTTAACACCACTGAAGAAAAGTCAAACTTTCAAAACCAGTTGCTTGTGTTTGCCACAAGAATGTTCTTAACCCTTTAATACTATTTTTACACTCTTGTAGTTCTCCTGCTTGCGTGTGTTTGTCTTGGATTATGAGTCTCAGCTGTGTCAGTGTGGTCTTCTGACCTGATGACCAGTAACAAGTCCATTTAGATATAATTGTGGGCACAGTTGTTTCTGATGATCATTGCACCATTCAAAAATCTTGGCAATACTAAAATAACTAACATCAAAAGTAATTAATTTGGAATTTCAAAACTGCTACTTTATTGCTAACAAAACACACTGTTTCTTTTTATTTTTCTTTCTTTTCCTTTTTTTTTTTCTTTCAAGTTGAAATGCTTTCTTGGTCTAAGAAAACAAATTAGAAAAGATGGTTAGGTATGATGTCATCATGCAAGTAGTTTCTAACTTGGTTCCAGTATTGACAAGTTGTGTTCTCATAATTTACTGCTTGGCCTGTCGAGATACAGAGGTCTTTAGTGCAGTCACATATATATCAGGCTTACGCAGGCACAGAGGTGTGCTAACATCGTACTAGAAATAATTACGTAAAAACAACAACAAAAAAATCTGCCCAGCTTCTGGGCTGTTAAAACCAAAATAGAGGTTCTATTCTGTTCACACCTATCATATCAGAATGCCAAACCCTTATTCCTTCTAAAAATAAACATCACATCGTGCAGGTTTTTTGTCCTATATTGCTGCCTGAGTTTTCGTTATAAAATTTGCATGTGGTGTATTACACCAAAAGTGTTCTGTCCTTCAACAATTATTGCTTAGAAGGTGTGTATTTTTTCATAAAAGCCAATGCACCTCAGCGTGATGGCTTTTAGGTCCTCAACGTTGCAGCTACTTTTTTTTTGTCCCAGATGGCAAAGCTGAGGAAGAACTGAAGGGATGTGCCCTTGGTGGAGAAGTGCAGGACTGGTGTAGGTGGGAGGTCCTTGCTCATAGACTTTACCTTGCCTGAAATAGTTGCATGACACTGGTAGGAGTCTGTTGAGAGACATTAGGCAAGGGGGCAGAGGGTATAAAAAGGTGACATTGAATTTATTGCTTAGCAATATGGGCTAGTTAATTTTCTTTATGTGCCTGGCATCTTTGCCATGCTGCCAGACTTTTTTTCCTGTATAGATTGTTATTTAAAACCCTTGTTCAGGTGGATAGGCACCATTTCAGGTTTGAAATAAATGAATAACTGGGAATCATGAGTGAGATGGCCCCTGATGGACTGCAGGGCTGCAGCGGGTTTCCGAGTATGGTCCACATCCAGAATTTATATTAGACTGATGTCAGAGCCATCAGGAGGCTGCCACAGCTGCCGGGCATTGAACATCAGAGATTTGTAAGGGCCTTACCTCTGAATCCCCAAAAGAGAGCTGAGTTTGAATCAGTTAAATACCTTGAGTCTTTCATCCCTGATTTAAACCTGCCCCAAAATAGTCAATTATATTCTAATATGAGAATGCTCGGAAATTGTATTTTTACAAGATAAAATTCCAGGTTAAAACTGACTATGCTACTGGTATGTAGCTTAGTCAATCTGGTAAATTAGTAGAGCATGATATTCTTAGAGAAAGTGGAGTGTAGAAGCAATCCCTGAACATGCTCAAAGAAAAATGTTGTGCGAGTGATTCAGCTCTTCTCGCTATTGCAAGGAAGAGATTAGAGGTGTGCCACTTTGTCAGTTCATCTTCTTAACTCATAATATATTATTTATTACAAGGATTTGGTTTCTTAAGCCTGTCTTCTTTTTTTCTTTTAAGATATCACTGACTATTTGATCTTGAGGGCTTATTTTTTATTATGATTATTATTATTATGTACAAGTATGTGGGGATGGAAGGAATTTAGGCTACAACAAACCCCAAGCTTTTTAACATATGGAGTATCAGTGTTTTCATCTTGTTTTGTCACTTCTTACACGTCGTGCTGATGGTGTGATTGTGGTTGGTTCGAGTACATCTGGGGTACCCTGTAGCCTTGCTTTCCAGGGGCTTTCTGACTCTGTTAAAATTTGTTTCTCCCTTTTCTGGTATAACCAAGCATGAACTCTCAGGGTGAGATGTAAACTGATATGCCATCTGTATATTAAATGATTATGTATCACCTTAAAAACCCAGTGTTAGCCAGGCTTGTTGCACTGCAAACCCCGCCTCTCACGGCCCCAGCGCTGCCCCCGCCTGTATCTCTCACACATATGCATGTACACACATACACACGTGTGTGCACAGCTCTGGGATATAGCTTTTTTCTTGAGGGCACCATGCAGCCCCAGTGAAGGTTGTGGGATGCTCTGGGATTGTGTTTGCACTTGTGAGCACGTGGATGCTGTGTCTCAGAGCACCAAGCAGCTCCTATTTTTGTGTCTGAAGTAAGCTGTGTGAACAAGGAGCAGGAGGTGAAAATGGACCAAACAGCTACAGAATACTTTCAATGCTTTTTTTGAAACCTGCAGAAAGCAGCTATGCATATTCCACCAGAAAATGGTTTTAATATTAAAAGAAAAGAAAAAAACAGAGAAAAAAAAATCATGGGGTGTTTCATGTTATGACTGAGCTCACATATCAGGAGTGTGTCTGAGGGAGGAAGAGCAACGGAGCACATTTCCCACAGAAGCGTGTGCAAGAGGAAACCCTGGTGGCTGGGGCAGGGTGGGAGAATTTGGTAGAACTGCTTTGCAGAGCAGCAGGCTTTGTGTTGCCAGGGGTGTGACTGCAGGTGTTACATCAGCTACTCAAACTGCAGATGCACAATGACTTCTCATGCAGTAGCATACTTACAGGAACGAGGATAATATCAGACCTATTGGATAATTAAAGAATTTAATTTTCTATGGCTAAAACTCTTGGAAAAGGAAGTGGCCTGTTAAAATGCTGATTTTCCCATCCCTCATCTAATATCCAAAAAACATTTTACAGGAAAGTGGTAACTCCTAGTGACTTCCAGCAGAAGGTAGCTACTGTTGAATCACTTGGTCTTCGTTAGCAGTTTTCTTTTGGGGAGGCAGCGCTGCTTTGCACTCCTGCCCTCTGACACAGCATTTGTTCTTGTTCCTCACATGGTCAGTGGGGTTGAGAGTGAGCAGCATGGGGTCTGCTGAAGGAAAAGCAGAGGAGACAGTCACTTCAAACTGGGACATATGGTGGTTCTACTGTGATGCTCATACAGCCTGTTAGCTAAACTGCTTTAGACACCTTGAATTCATTTGACAGGATTTGAATGTTAACACATGTTTTGTTAAAAGAAAAAAAAAAGATCTTAGCACAAACCAGCCCCTTTTTGTAAAAAAAAAAAAAAAAAGAGTAAAATTTGTGATAAGACCTGTTTTGCTTTTTAAAAAAAACCCACCAACCCAGCCCCCAAAACTTACTAGCCAGTAAACCAATGAAAATATTAACATTTAACATTATTCAGGTATCTTAATGGGGGGCAGGTGCATTCCTGACATAGCTGGTATTATTATAGGGTAGATTTGTGCATTTGTCAAATGTTTAGAAGCAGCCTTTCATTTTAAAGGAAAGGAAGTCTTGTGGAAAAAGTGACTTGTAAGGGCTAAAATAAAAAAAATAAGCAAATTAGACAGGAATAAACTTGCTGTGTGGTTGGCAATGTGAGAGCAAAACTGTCATGACTTTGTTCACTTCCCAAAAAGGTAATCTGAGTATGTTTAATTAAAAGAATTGGACTGTCTCATCACCTGAGTTAGACATAAGAAGTTACTACGAATAATAAATGACAATGTAGCAATATGACATATCCCCATTTTTTTCTCTTTTTGCCCCTCTCTCACCAGACTTGATGAGAACAGAAGAAGGAACAGATGGTGGCACCATCCTGTCTCGGCACCAGATACTGCCCTGGAGTTGTACATGGTGCAAAAAGCATCCCCGTGTGGAGAAGCAGATAGCGCTTCTGCAAAGTGTAAGTGTCTGCTCTGTTACATTCCTTTGCGAATAAACCCCATGACGATAACAACAAATACCCCCCCGCCATGTCTTTCTTAACTGGAATTTTCAAATTCCTTCCTAAATGTTGTTTTGAGATGAGAGAGGAGTATCTGCTTTATGAGTTGCTATGGCCATTTGAGATCTGCACTTCCTTCCCTTTCTGCTGTTCCACCCTTTTGTCCTTCCTTGCACTGACTGAAACATCTTGGGTTCATTTTTCATAAGTTTTGATAAATCTTTCATAATAGATTTTGGGTTTTGCAGCTTAACGATATCGAACTCTTCCTAAGATTTATTGTCAGTTTCACTTGACCTGGGGGTTAGAACTTACAACGTTTGATGGAGTTTGTTGCAGAATCAGGGAATGTTGTGAAAGTTGCTATTTTTGGTTTCTTTTTTGCCTTATCAAGAAACTATAGCTTTTAAAAAATGAAATGATAAATAATGTTTTCTTGGGTATTCAAAATATGATGAGTGTGTGTGTTTCATGACCTTTGGTTTCTGGACAACCTGATTTGTGCTATTGCCGATAAAAAGATGCAAAGACATCCAAGGTTTTCAGCTTTTAGAGTTCCTTAAAAAAAACAACCTCCCACTGAAGGTGTAGACTGCCACAATGGGAATTTAAGCCTCCTGGTAATCAGCTTCCTATTCATAGTTACCTTTTACAGACCCTGTTGAAGGGTTCACAGACCCTTCCAGCCTTTCTGGAAACACTGCTCTGTACAACCACATGTGGTTGGAAAGAGGTCAATTGCTGTATTGGAGCTGGTGCGGACCAAATGTTTATAGGAGATAGGACTGGTGTTGGCCCAGGGTCTTTTTGTAAAATACAGACTGGCTTGCCGGCTTCCTGCTGCAAGTTCCTGTTGCACACAGCAGAGGACTTTGGCTGTCCTACTGCTCTAGCTAACTGGAAGAGGCAGCCCCATAGCAGAGTGTAGAAGAGGTGCAGCCTCACAAATGGTATTCATGCAAATGGGTCCAAAAACAAATTAAGTTTAGCAAAGAAAAGAAGTTTCATCAGTTAATGCAATAAAGCAGAGTCCTGGAGCAAGTCAATAATACTCAATTGACAGCCAGTCAATATTTGTACTGGATTAACTTTTCAAGGAATGTGGAGATTTCAGGGGGGTTTATGTAAACACTGTAAATAGGTTGGGACACTAAAGTATGTTTACAAATACCGCATGTCAGGTTGGATTAGAGTCACTTCCGGGGAGCGGGATTTTTCCTACCACAAAAGAGACTTTTACATCTTGTGAAATGAACACAGAGGTAAATTTTTTGTTTGTCAAATATATTAAAAAATGTAGCTGGGCAGATCTTATGGCAGTGCTGCACAGAACGCTTCAAAGAACAACTTGTCTCAGGCCAGATTCGCTCATATTCTATATTTTAGATGGCACCATGGCTGCAACTTGATTAACATGAATGCTGTATGAATTGATTTAAATTTTCAGATTACTGTAATGGGAAAAGCTAGTAAGAAATATGCTTGTGGTACTTCCTCCTTGCTGAAGGATCAGGCAATATGCGTAGAGAAGACTGAAATGAGACCAAAATCTGCTAGTTCCTGACATCCGTAGCACTGTAACACTGGGCTCTATCCATTTGCTTACAAGTCTTGCAGCTTTTCAGTGGCATGCCTAGCACCCACTTCTAGCCAATATAAAAAATGATTTACTGTTTCCAAAACTGGAATCAAAGTGGACAAATATTTCACATAGAAAGTACAGTTATTTACCCTAGAGTGGCTGTTTTTTCAAGATCATGTCCACAAATTTCCTTGACTTGCTCCCTTATTAAAAGGCTCTTGAATAATTTCAAGATTCCCAGTTTTCCAGAAGTTACTGAGAGCGGTTTGGCCTGTCCTGCCTGTCCCCCAGGCATGGAAACAAGGGCAGGCAGAAGGTGCGCTGCCTAGGTGGGCAAAATAGCCCAAGCAATTCTGGTCTCATGTATGTGAGGCACATGCATAGCACTGTTGAAATCCACACAGGTAACACATCACTAAGGACCTCCCTTGCTGGAAAGTAGATAAGTGCATTTTTTTCCTTTTATTTCTCCTGCCTTTTCTTTTTTCTGTTACAAAAGGTAATTAGGCCATAAACAGAGGTCTGACAACTAATTTTATCTGAAGCAAAATTAATAACATAAGCAACAGATAATTTCAGCTGAGCAAAATTAAAAAAGATATATTTTAATGACATTTTAAAAACACAAAATCTAATTTTTTTCTTTCTGAACTTATCATACCTACCTGTTTTGATATACGTGGAGAGGCTCACTCATTTAGTAAACAAATGTTCTACTTCTGTATACTTCCTGCCTCAACAGCAGGCCTTGCTGGTCTTAGCCTGCGCTACAAAGTTGCTTTTCATTTCCTCTGTCTTGTTCTCTGGTTCCTTTCAAAGAAGAAACGATCTGAGGGAGAAGACATTGCTTTTCTTACTCCTAAATTTTCATTGACATTAATAGGAGTCAGGTGGCCAAATCCCCGCACACAGCTTTGAAAATTTGTTTAACTTTTTCTTTCTGGGCAGATTCTTACATTGCTGGAGTTGTGAATCCTCTGAAAAGATATTAAATATGCAACCATACCATGTCAGCAGTGCCCTGAGAGTTTATCTACAAAATTATCATCTACCTTCCAAATCTATAACCCTAAAATATTTATTGGTTAAAAGCTAGTGGATAGAGATTAAGACAGCACAGCAGCAGATTACCCTACTCAAATAAAAAGACTATTAACAGAGCTGCTCCCAGTCCTGAAGATGTTGGTTTGAAATACAGATGTCTTAAGTGAAGTGCTATGTATGTCTCCTTTTTTGAATGCATTTTTGAATGCATTTAAATAAATTACCAAATAGAAAGAAAGCAGAGAAAACCCCCACACATCTCAGATAGTAAATTTCCATTTATAATAAAAATATTTTATGCATTCCAGTAAATAGTTGGAACTTTTAAAGATCTTTTCATTGGATAGTGAGAAGTCGAGTGCGGCATTCTCGGCTTAGAGAGCTCCATAGGCGCATGTGTGATTTTAAACCTGTTATTGCGCGCGTGTGTGTGTGTAGTAAAAGATAGAAACGGGCTAACTGCTTGAGGGCAAAGTGTCGTACCAAAGCCAATATTTCTGCTTAAAGAGACCTCATTTTCAGTCCATATTTTATTGTTTGGGGATAGTATTTCTAGAGGGTGGATTTCAGATGGCAAAATTTAAGGCAGTATTTGTGAAAAAACATGTCTTCTTGGCTGTCTGGGGCCAAAACAGTCAGGTTAAAGGGTGCAGGGGTCTGCACAGGTAGCGAGTGTCTCACGTGCAGTGTACGCAGTCTGCTCAAACCCAGCATGACAGATCAGAGCCCCAGACGCTTAGTTTGATTAGGGGCCCTAGGATCCATTAGAAGATTGTCCCTCCTTTAAATGAGCGCAGGTTCAACTGGTTTTGAGTTTGTCACAAGCATTTTATTTAGCATTGAAGGCCATGTGCTTATTAATGTTCGGTAAGAGGAAGCTACTGGGAACACTACTTGGAAAAGAGCGACATTTGTCACTAATGCTTTTAATGTAGAGTGGGAATTTTTATCCAGCCAAAGGCTGAGTTGTGGTTTATCCTCTTGAAAGAATTTCCCATTGAGTGACGGCTAAGCACAGATTGAGCTAATAACCCATGCCCTAGGTTACTGAAGTCATGGAGACAGGAGGAGAAAATAGGGTGGGTGATGTATTAATTTTCATCAGTTATGGACAATACTATTAAATTACTGATTCTTATTGAAATAATGTGTCACCAATTAATAATGTAATTTCAACTTCCTAAACTTTCCTACCTAAAAATTTTGATTTAAAAAGAAAAGGTTTAAGAATGTGCGACAAAGGTTTTTGCAATATAACTAATTGGTATGGAAGTATTTTATTTTTGTTTTTGTTTTAAACTGCACCTAATTTTAAGTCACAGTGTAAATGAGGTTTTAAAAGTTTTTAACAGTGATGTAGATAAATTTGGAATTAAAATTGAGATCTGAAATGTTGTGTTGCTCGACTTTTAAAAATAAGTTCCCTTCTCATCTGCAATTAAAATGTCTAAAATTTGCATAAAATGTGTGAAATTAGAGATAATTGAAATACAGTAGCTATAAATATGTCTACTCCATTTGAAAAAAAAAATAAAATGTCCACTAAAAGGGTGCGAAAGCCGTACCCCCTTCTCTTGTTTCTCACATTTGGATCTCTGGCATTTTTCTCACTTTTATAGCTAATTTTTATTGCAAAACAGTATGTTACATTTGTAGCAGTTGTGGGAATGCAGAATAGCCCCTGGCAGCTCTGTGAAAAACGGAATGTTAGGAACACATTTAGAAGAATACAGCTTTCAATTTCATCCACAGTGTTGATGTCGTGGGTTCATATTAAGTGTGATCTAACAAAAAAAAAAAAGAAAAGAAAAAAAAAGCAAACGTTATGCAAAATACTTTAAATAAGCTATTATTTAAAGTATATTCATTCTATCCTGTTTCTTATGTTTTCATAACATAACAAGTTGTCATGATATGGTGTGTTGTCAGGGAGCGTGGTGAGAATCAAAACCCAGGTTAGCGCCGTTCCTTGGTACATGTCGAGTGCCAGCACTGCCGCTCGATCCACAGCTGCGCGTTTCTGCAACAGTACGAACAAACATGGCCCAGTTGGACCGTGCCGCAGCACATGCATGTAGGGGTCTGGGAGGGGACCCTTGGAGGAGTATTTCCCATTCCTGTATTGGAGAAGGACCACTAGGCTTGCATGCCTATGCAGGGAAGGTTTCACTCACCTTTCCACCCTGAAAGCCAGTGCTATTTTGCGCTTTTGCTGATGTCCATTCCCTAATAGTTGGTCAGCGTTACCGTCCGTCAGCCAGTGGGCAGTGCTAGAGGTGATGCCGTCTTCCCAGTGCAGTGCCATCCCCTTCACGTACTCTGATCTCTGCTGGCCCAGTGTGTTAGCATTCAGCTCTGTTGCCAGATCTTTGGTTTTTTGGCTGCAGAGCAAAATGCTACTGCTGTGCAGCCAAGTTGGCACAAGGAACTGTATCTTTCACAGATAATAGAACTGGAAAGACAGACCTCTACCGTATTGTCAAATTATACCTTGTTAGTGTGTGCTCTTGTGAATGTCTGCCACTGGAGTCGAGGAGTATCTCACATACAAATTGTTAAGACATTTCTCTAACTCCAATCTTGGAACTCAGAAAAAATATTATTCATATAATACCCCATGCATCTTTTTTAGTGAAATTGCATTGTGATGTCCTGTCATTTTCGATGCTGTGCAGTGTTTCTGTTACTGGGGAACACCAATCAACTTCAAAAGAGCTGCTTTGGTGTAGAAATGGGCAGCTATTCAACTACTCTGCATCCAACACAAATACCCACCGCAATTTGATGTAATTCACACAAAACTGAATTGGAAGGCCTAGGTGAAGGTTACTGCACTGATCCATCAGTGCTCCCCATCGTATAATATTATTTCTGGAAACCCTGTTTTCTGGAGGCATTCCTTGCAGAGAGAATTATGCCAAAACAAAAGCGTTTACGTGCAGGTACTATCCTGAGGGTAACAGAAATTCAGTAGGCTATTATTTTAGCATGGATGGCTCCTTCAGTAGTTCCTCCCTGTTCTCTGTTGCAGTGGGTGTCACAAGAAACTTTGTGGCACCCTGGCTTGGTAATGTAATTGTTTCTCTACCCATCTGTCCCCCACCCCCAGTGTGTATTTATTAGTAAATCTCCATACTCTGCTCATGGTAGAGGTATGGATGTATACTGGACTCAGGTGCCTCACATGAAATCTTGCATGATTCCTGATTTGGGGATAAGAATTATGAGGAGGAGACAGATTTCCAGGATATATTTGAGGAGTGCTGAAACGTTAATGCATTAAGACTGAAACTGTGGGATTTAAATCACTACATTGAGTAGCATATAGTACAGAGAGATTGATCCCAGAAAAGTGCCAGAGAGGTTGTGTCTCATACAGGCCTAACCACTATGGAGTCATTCTTCAGAGACAGACCGAGTGACAGAAGAACCACAGCCTTACCTGCAAGGTGCCTTTTCATACGCACTTTTTTCTCTCCTTTTAAGTTGTCCTCAAGGAAAAATAAGAGCAAAAAGTCCCTGTGCTTCTCACTGCACATCTACAGCACTTCATAAATAATAGTAGCTGTTTTAAAAGCAGGGGACAGGCAGAGGGTTACAATGGATGAAAGCTAGTTAGTGAGTTAGCTAGATAAATGCTTAAAAGAACAGCAGCAAAGATAATCCTGCATTTATTTCTGGGGGATTCACCAGATGACCCTTTTCTGTCTTTCCCTATCTGTGTTTCTTGAGAGTCTAAGTAGGGGCTGTGCAGAAACCTGAAAAACAAATCTGCAAATCTGGGGTATTCCTACGATTTGTGATGGTCCCTCCTTTGGCTCAACATGTTCATTCCTGAACATCTGCCAAATTTTACGTCCAGCATGGAGCGGCATTGTGAGTGATCCGTTGCAGAGACTCTCCCCAGCACAGACAGACTAGTTCGCTCTAAACTTACTGAGTGACATGTGCAAAATTGATCATTTCAAGAGCCTTTTGTATAACACAAAACTTCAAGCAGAGAACCCAAGGCATTTCCTTTCATCAACCTGGTTCTAATTTGATCAAAGCACTAAAAAATTCAACTTGCCTTATTTTCTGTCCAGTTCTTTTACACTTTACAGCACATTATATATCAATCTCATATCCCTGAATTCTAAGAAGCAACCAGTTATATAATTGGATCAACAGTTGCCAATCACTCCAGCACAGCACTGCATTATTACTAAGCTGACTATAATTTTGATGCTCTTTTTTATTATGCATATGACTATATTATCACTGTATACATATTAGGACAGCTGAATGAGCCCCTTAAGGAAAATAAGGGTTCAAATAACATTGATAGGGTAGGTAGACTAACAGAATTGAGGATTCACCCGTTACAACCGTATTGCCTCATGGCATGTTTTCAGGAGAAAGCAAAAGAAAAGTAACTGTGTGCTTTCTATTAATCCTACTCACAAGTCAGAGTATTGCAACAGTGGCAAAGCTGACCATCTTGTATGCTCAAACATATTAAAAATCAAATCTGTTTTCTGGTCTCAAATGTAATGGGTCACATAAGAATTTTGCATAACAAAGATCTTTAAATCCCATCCCTTCACTCTCCAAACTCCCTCCCATTAGACACACGCACACACAAAAGTTCAAAACAAAGCCATTCTGGCTACTGCATGTGCAATGTACCTGCCTGGCTCATTGTGCAATCGTCATTTGCATGTGACAAAATCAAGACCTATTTCATTTTGGTAATTTACACAATTATATAAGATTGTTGAAAATGTTAAGTAAATAATATTTTTCTTCCCTGAAGCCCGAGATGGTAGAGTTCTTTGAAAGACCTTGAATCTTGTCTCAGTAGTATCTCCGTAAATAAAACTGAGTGACAGCCTTTTAGAAAACTCCATGTTTTATACTAAGAATTTACAGATAACCATTGTTAGTCAAATAAGTATTTAATTCCCAATAGCCTGAATATTTCAATACCTTGTAGCAAACAAATAAATAGAATGTACACAATGGCAAATAAATTATGGAAAATATTCCATAGAGTTGACATATGAACTCATAACCTCTTAGGTAAAGGTGAATGACTATTAATGTAATTTCATTATTATAAGGACCTCCCTCCTTTTTTTTTTTGTTTGTATGCAATTCATTCGTATGCATTAGTTTGAAGGAATTAAACCTGTAAATCGTAGCTAGTCAGTAATAATAATATAAAGAAAACAGTATCATTTCTTCTGGTTTTGCCACGCCAAACTCAGCTGTTTACTGGTGCATACCTGTTTCTGGTTTGGCTTTTTGTCTCTCTTTTTCTCTCTATGTATACACACAGACACATACATATTTGTATATGGTTTTAGGTAAATATATGCTTTATATGAACATATATAAGTTTACAATATAGACATTTTTAAAAAGTGCATTCATTTCATACATTGTACGTATGCGTAGGCACAGACACAGACAAAAGCGTACATGCATAAGAATGTAATGTCTCTCCTCAGCAGTCTGATTCTGTGCCCTACAGGACTCCACCAGGAAAGACTCAGGAGCAAAATGCATCTTTAAGCATTTCACTGTAATTAAAATTGCCCAGTAATTTTCGGACAAAGTGATAAAAATCAGGTGAGGAGATGCCTGCATTTGGTAGTCTGTGGGGTTTTCAGAAAAAAAATTATGGGGATTTTTTGTTGTTGGTTTGGTTTGGTTTTTTTGTGGGGGTCAGTGTTTCCTTCATGTTGTATTTATTTAAATCGCAAATCAGAATAGCTGCCTGGCCCTTCATACCACTGTGTGTTGTACACAGGCTGATAAAATGAAATAAGTGGGCTTATCACTTTTGAAGCCTGTTCTACAGTACTGTATTTTTTCTTTAACAATTCATGCTGTGTTTTTAAGTAATGCAAGAACACCACTTCACCATCTTCCTGTATAAAATTGATTGTTGCATGAGGAGCATGGTTATCTTCATCCACTGCTGTGTTCTTTCTTAAAAAAACCCAACAGCACACACCCCAGACAAGCCCCCATCCAGTTGAATAGCATGTGTATATGCAAGCATGTGCATGCAAACAGAACTAAATATATATCCTATGCTACAAATACCGAAATTGTATAATCCAAGAAACGAGCCCTGCGCCCTCTTCCTCTGCCCCCCCCCCCCGCCCATCCCTAGGATAATAGGAGAATTGAAATTCCCATTTTCAGACTCACTACAGATTAATATGGTTCAGTGTAGATACTTATTTCTCTGATAGTTTCCCATGCATCTTCACAGTGAAGTAGATAGAAATTACTACAGCAGAATGCGTAAAGCAGATGTTATCCCATTAATTAGCTCTGGACCTGAGCAGGCTCAAGACTTTCCCATTTTCAGGCCGATAGGAATTGGTCCCAGTGAGCGTGCTCCATATCCGCATTTAGTATCATCTCATAAACAGCACTGAAAACACAGCAGGCCCTTGATGAAGATACATTAGCTTATTTCTAATTTAAAGTTATGTTGCTTAACCTTAATGTAATTGGTCACTGGTGACCAACTGTTTGTATAGCGAGTTGATGACCAAAGAGATGTAATAAATTATAAAACTTACTGCTTAAATAGAGAGAATGACTGTTCTGTTAAAAGCCTTGCATATAATAATGGTAAAATAATTACACCTCAAACAGAAGAGCCTTGGATCTGATAAAGCTAACAAAGTCTTTCAGATGAGGGTGTATAAAATATTTTTTTTCCTCTCAGTGCAGCACCTTATGTTGGCTGAATAGTCAACTTTCAAAGCCCAGCCTAATATTGATTAAAAATAAATTTGTGAATCAAGATACTTTCTTTTTGAGGGGTTGTGGGGATTAAAGTAATTAACCAATTTCTGTGGTTAAAAAGAAACAAAAGAAATTTGAACATATATTCTGTACACCAATTCAAAGTCACTGCTAGACATGTTGTAGAAAAGAGTTGATTAACTGGTAGAATAACCAGGCTAATAATCAACTATGGAAGGAAGTAATTCACACAACTTTAATGTTTAATAATGAATAGCATGCCGGGGCAAAATAAAGGGAAATCTGCTTTCTGAGAACCAGCTCAGACCTAAAATTTCTTAGGCCAAATATAGCAATTACCTGAGACTCCTGAACAGCTTCTGTGCTATTGTAGCAAAAGTAACAGGTGTAGTTAAATTGAAAGCGCACAAGTGGCTGTATTAAATCTAGTAGTTTCTATATGCTGCAATTTAATTTCAAGCCTTTTCCCTGCTGAAGACTTAAAGGTTGATTTTAAAAATGCTGGAATGTAATGAACACCTACTCTTCCATGTCTGTTTTTCGTTTCTCAAACAGCATTGTATTAACAAACTGTTCATTAAATCAATGAGTCAGGAATAAATGTATGATTTGCTTGTCTCAGAGGCGATAATTTTTCTCTCTAAATATTTGCATTTAAAATTTGGGCTACCTCCAAATGCCCTAACTTCACAATAAAGAAATTGAGTTTATTTTTTTAATTCTCATATTTCATTTCTTACAAGGACCTTCCAATAATTTAAACTATTTACAGTGCCTCAAAGATCATTATTTCCCCATGACTCCTCAGAGAAATATTGGAGCCACTCTATTTACTGCTGACATTAGATTTACCTTTGAAGGCTGGTTTACAAAATGGAGACATTAGGATGTCAAAGTCATTATTTTTTTTTTACGCTGCTTGGAATGCTAAGTTTTTGCATTTGCTGTATTAGAGTAAACATTGCTATAGCTACTCGGTTTGTTATGGAAACTTGAAAAGCAGATGCATTAAGGTATTTTGTTTTTAAAAACACACAGATCTTTATAAGGAAAAATATAAATACTGTTTGGGGCCTTGTCACAAATGTCTATCTAAAAACAGCCTCCCCCCAACCAATGAATAAAAATGCTTTTGGGCGTTCTAAATGGAGGCAGAGAATTGCTCAACCAATAGAAAAGCAGGTGGGGTAACACATCCTGATTCTTATAATTGAGGCTGTAAAGAAGGATGAGAGTTATGTGCACTGTTTGTGTCACAGTAGTTGTGATCTGTGAAAATAACTTTAGAGCAGCCTTTCTTAATATTAAAATGACTCTGTTGCTGTTCAACTAAAAATCAATATGGCTCACAATTTTAATAAGGAACATGAATCTGCAAATGTGTTTAGTATCAGGTTATATAAACACACCCTAATGAGATACTATAAAATCCATCACATTAAAGGCTGGTTCCTACAAGGTATATTAGCTAAAAATGTTCGATATATTAGGTCAGTGTACAACACTACACATAATAAAGCAGGTCTGTCAAGGCAAGATGCATGTTTTGCCCCTTAAAACTGTTATGTTTTGCCCATTTTATAAGGTTCTTTGAATACATGAATAAGATAAGTTATTCCCATCTCTTTCTTAAGCAATCTCAGAAATGGCTGTGACCTGAAATTGGAAATCTTGTAAACACCCATCCGAAGAAAATGTGTGCAGTTCTGTCTTAAAGAGATGGTACATGTTTAATTATCCCAACTTCTTCTAGGAGAATACTATTAACATACACATTAGCATCGTCCCATTGGTTCCTCCTGCTGCTCCACCTTAGGGGCAGCAATAGGAGCTAATCTTATTGCTCCCATGCGCATAATAATGAAATTTTGTCTTGTCTCTAAGGCAGTGTTCTTTGGTCTAAAGTACAGCAGGAAGCATTTCTTTTTTTAGAAAATTCCTGACCAACTCGTTTAAAAAGATTTTAAAAATTAAAATTCTTCCTATGTGAATACCAGAGCCTGCAGAACACATTGCTTTGACTTGTGAATCAAAATTAAGCAATTGTGCAAATAAATTGCTTGGTATTCACATATGGAATATAGTATACTGTAGCTGTGGGTGTATTCAGCTCTTTGAAAAACAGGAAGCCGTGGGTTTTATGTTATTTTTTTCCTGCAGTGTCCATATAGGCTATTCTGAAAGAATAACATAAGAACAAACAAAAAGATATGGTTTTAATATAAAATACCTTTGCCTTTTTCTTGCAGTGCTCTACAGACTATAATGGGGAGAGGGGAAAAAAAAACACAGGCAAAAAAATACGTGTGAATTCAAGGCTACTGAATTAAGGGAGGTTGTACCAACATTTCCCCCACTGTACATTATTTGTATTCAAGGTTTTTGAAATGACATTGTAATCTGATGATGCACCAGCCTATTATATTGTCTAGCAGGACAAATATCCTTGCGTTTTCTCTGTAGAACTAACACAATTTTTCCATGTCAGAGGTGCATAATATCCTGGCGGTCATAAGGAATGATGCTATTAATCCTCTTGGGCAATCTCCAGGTCTGATTATTAGGGAAATAAATTTGCATGCTGCATATGAGCTAGGTGAATCACCGAGAGCACAAATTATATTTCCTGACAGCAAGTTAGAGAATGGAGCCACATCGCTTTTTTATCTTTTTTTTTTTTTTTTCCTCTGAAAGCTATAGAATTTCAATTCATTACATGAGATTGGTTAGAATTCAAGTCTCTTTTTAAGTTGATATTAAGTTGAGTCTGTTATCTCTGTGAAGGCTAGTAGGTTCCCCTGAGTATCCACCTAATCACTACTTAAAAAAATCGAAACGTATAGTTAGTGTCATGATTTAGGTACCAGAGCTACTTTATTTATCAGTGCAGAGTGAGATAATTTCAATTTGAGGCTCTGTAGCCCTCATGAATTTAACCGTCTTGAAAGCTTTTTTCCTCTCTCTCTCCTTCTCTCTCTGCCCCTTTCTCCCTCCCTCTTAGTGTGCATATTGTAATAATGGTTATTCTGGGCACCTGTTTCACAGTTCTCCATGCATTTTTCAGGCTGCTTTGTTTATCATGTCATATATTTCATTGTATGTTTTGAAGATTTTTGGGTGAAACGCTATTTGGATTTTAGTTAAGAAATTTGGCTGTATTTTCTGTGCCAGCAGTACTGCCAGGCGTTTCTGCTTTTCGTATTAATGATGAATGTATTTTTATTATTTTTACTGTTTGGCATCTGAGCAACCTTTTTGCATTATTAAATCTGAACAGGGCGAATGATAGCAAATGAGAGGAGACTAAATGGCTTTATGTCCTGATGTATTAATTAAGCAGACATTTATTATAATCAGGGTTTTATAGATGTTGTAAAAAGGTTTTTTTTTTCTTCCATGATATACATCCATGTACGATAACTTTTGTGAGCTGTTTTGGATATTTCCACGTTTAATACATTTGTCTCTGAAATCCTGATCACTGGTGCTGTACTGTACATGCAGAAGACAAGCACAACTAAGCCCTGGAGTAGTGAGTGTAGGTGGATCCAGCATGGAATCGAGTGAGGAATGTCTCGATTAAAGGTGGTGGTCTATAAGTCCATATGCATCAGGTACAGTGTTGAGTTTGGGGGACTCTGAAATGTCTGTGTCTACTCAGTAGAGCCGAGCAAATCTTGAAGACATAGAGAACCTCTACACTGGTCAGAGCTGTAGGTGTGATTGAAACAAGAGATAGGTAATATGTCTGAGGATGCCAAATTTGAAGTGTTCTTAAGCATTTACTTATTCATGAACTACAAGCAACAGTACTGAAAGGAAGGGGATATACCTCTGGCTCATGATTTCATGTGTTGCCAAATCTACAGCAAAGGAAGCACTTTTAATCATCTTACATGAAATCTATTTAGGATTTGTCTATTCTCTCATCTAGTGGGTTTCTTTATGCTTCCTGAGCATAGCTGGTGCCATTTCTTTCCAGAACAAAGGTCCTTTTGTTTGTTTTCTTTATGTTTTTTTTTATTAAATTTTCTTCTCAGCATATGGGTTGTGCTTATTCACAGACAGGAAGTATTTCCCACATTTAGGAAAAGGAAATAGCCTTTGGAGAAAATTCAAAGAAAGTCCACTGGGGAGTGACTTGCCTGTTCGGAGTGTTATTTCCTATTCCTGAATAGAAACATCAGACTTATTTTTGGCATCAAATAGCAGTGCTGCTATAAAGACTGGCGTCTTTAATTCCCATCTTGTAGTGGGCATTTATGCTAGTAACAGAGGGTGTTTGTTGCTCTCCTGAAATGGGAATGGATGATTAAAATAAGGAAAGTTTTAACAAAACTGCAAAATTGCCTCTCTCCTGTTGGCCATGACCTAGCCAAGATAGCACTGATACTCTGGAGCCCCAGCAATGAAAATGAGGGTCCTGTGTAAATGTGAGTTGCCTGTGATTTTGGAAGTTGTCAGCTTGGTATCCGCTAGCAGAGCCACGACCAGTTCCTGTCACAGGGCTGCCTTTTCTCAGTCTGTGGAGAAGGAGGCCGGCACGAAAATGATGGGTATTTTGATGGGCGCTCCTTTTGGGGTGAGGCCAAAGCATAAGGCCATTTATGCCTTTATAAATTGTAATAAATACGTAAGATCAGCTGGTGGTATTGCAGAGAGATAGGAGTCTAAAGATGCCAAGTCTGGCTGCTTCTCTGCAGCAGTAAATCCCAAACAGAGTGCAGGTAATGATTGGCGGAAAGGGCAGGGTAGTAAGAGTCATGAATGAACCAAAGGATGGCAGCTAGTAAAGCTTTTATTTCAAACTTTGTCTGTTACTACCCTTCATCACCACACAGTGAAAATACTCTCCTGAAAATAGAAGAAATGAGTTTTGAACTTGAATAGACAGGAAAAAAAAAATCAAATTGAAAAGATTAAAACCAGTAGTTTCTCTGAAAAAAAAAAAAGTGGGTGTCATCAGCTGTTCCTTTGGATTTCTCTTTGTCTATTAATGTCCACAGTCCATCTGTATCTTAAACCTTGCGTCTAGCAGATATCTGCAAGCACACAAGGGAAACCTGCTTAAATCAATTGTGCCTGTGTGTTCTGTGTTGTCACACGGCTGTGTGTGCCAGTGCATCAGGATTTAGGAGGGCAGCTTCCTCTGCTGCATTTTCTAAACTGCCACAAAATCAGAGTATTTTACCAATTGGAGCTTTCACCTTCATTATGGAGAGCTTTTCCTGAAGGTTCATAAGCTTAGTGCAAATGTGTATAACACAAAGCATGTACGGTGTTGATCCCAGGGGGGTTGTTTTTCAGCTCCTACGAACATGAGCAACCTTTATAACTCTTGGAACTCTACCTGGAAATTAGCCGCTCCAGTTGAGGGAAACCAACTACAGTATCTGAACTCTTGTGTCTTCCACTAAGCTTTTAATCATCAGTCTGTAGTTGCTAATATTTTGGTTTTAGTAGGATGAAAACCCAGAAAACACTCTAAAACCAGAAATGAGGAGACATAGCTCCTATTCTGGCTTTCTAATAGTGAGTTTGAATAGATAAGGGTGTGTGAGGTCTAGAAGGGGCCAGTTCTCCTGGCTGCCGCTTCTGGGTTGCGAACCGAAGAGAGTGGCACACACAGCTCAGTGCTATATCTATATTGCTTATGGATGCACCCCAAGAAGAAAAGTGAAAGGGGGGAGGAAAGTCCCAGACTAACCCCAAACAAACAACAAAACCCCTCAGCCTGGAATGAGACTCCTGGGCTATATGTGTCAGAGGGAAAAGGCTTGCTGCATCTGTGGCACTATCTGCAGTCATGGGTAGCTGAAGGCTTTGGCTTGCATTCTGGGCGACCGCTGTGTGCCATCAACTTCTGTTCAGTGACCTGTCATAGCAAGGAAGGAATTTCACATGGCCTGAAAAACTGACAGAACAGTTCACCTTTCGGGGAAATGTAATATTTTCTGATAAGGAGCTTATGTTAGTTTTCTTAGCAAATAGCCTGAAAGCATTTCTGTCTGTGGCATTTCTAGATGTGATAAGTTGAAGGAAACATCCTTGACCATGACTTAACAAAACAGGCCATTTGTTTCATGGGGTAGCTGTTTCCAGAAATGTAAATAAATGGCAACTTAAGGATGATATAAAATAAACGATCACAGAGACAGCCCAGAGCTGCATTGTTTCAGAAAACACAAGGCTCTATTTATGGAGCTGTAAACAGAGGAGTGTGTTTATTATTGCACTTGGAATTAAATCAGAAAGCCAGAAAGCTGAAGTTTTGGGAAAGATTAGTCCAAATTTTAGAAGTTCTTTGGGTCGGATTGCTGTTGATGCTGCGTGTTTGTTTTGAAATGAATCAGACTTTTTTTGTGAGGACAGTGTGCCTATCTTGCAGGGCCTAATTTACCATTTATTTTGCCACCTTCTTGACATGAATGAAGCTGTAGGGGAGATGGTGAGCACAGCTGGGGTCATAAAATGTCCGGTTTTAATTTTACATCCAAGTCTTAAATATCTTGGAAGTGTAAATTTGGAGCCAAGCATGTCTCTGTAGAAGTGGGTCTCAGTCAGAGCCCTGCAGCCAAACCTTTGTGACCTTCTCTGCAGCTGTTCCCGGCTTGTGGCTGATGTCTGCGTACGCTGAGCTGAACCTCAGACGTAGTCCCGCAGGGTGAACAGAATCCAAGCCTGGTGCCCTACGGTGCTGGTGGAGCCTGGTTTTGTGGCTGTGGTTATTCTGGGGTGGATTTAGATGCTTTTGTTCTAGGCAGTACCTAGCTATTTAAGACAGATTACCCAGTTAAATAGCATTATTGGTAACAGTGTGCCACTCGGTTTAAACTCCCATACCCTTATTAACAATCTCAACAAGTACTAGAACTATATTTCTGCAAGTCTCACCTGTACCATATGTGCCCCTCTCAAGGAACCATGCCTGGCTCATCTAATACAGTGTTTTAAACTGCGTTACACACCCTTTAAATTGAAAATGCCTTTCCCCCCACTGTTTTACTGGTATTCCTAAACTATTAGACTGCATTTAAAAATGAATTGTGTGCAATGACATTAGAGAAGGGGTTAGGCTTTCTGAGCTGCTACCAGTGACATATGACTGTAGTGGCAGACAGTCAGCAGTATTCAAACTGAATTAATCTGAAAAAGCAGCAGACTTCAATGTGGAGTTTAGGAGGAGGCTGAGCAGCTACATATTTACAAAAGGGATGTCACTGAACTGTCTTTCTACCCAGGGATAGCCTATGGCTACTTAATACTTTTAAACCAGTAGTGGAAGGATTAAATACACCTGAAGTCAGGTCTTTGAGGCCATTTCCCTCTTGTGCTTTCTTTTCCGTACTTGAGTTGCACCTCAGCAGCTATTTTTTTGAAGGGCTGTGAGAAAGGGTGGTATTCGGATGCCTTTTATTAGAATTGCACAGAAGTAGGAGAATCCTCACAGAGATGCAGACTCCTTCTTCTGTTGCCTTTGAAAAGTTAACACATGTGAGGCTACGCAAGAAACAGACACTGCAGTGGAGGAGTAGGGATATGGTAATAAAGGTGATAGCAATACCTTAATTTAACAAATATGCAGTGCTAATTATGTAAACATGTGAGAACTCTAAAATCTTCTCATCATGTGTGTCACACAATTGAAATATTTTACAACCTAATTCGAGATTATACAGTAATAATGTTATTTTATATTGGCTAGTTGACAAGCATAGGCCAGGGCTGTCTATCAAACAAAACTGTTGTGCCAGATTTTATCTTGGCGGTAAGCACAAAAGAAGAGCCAGTGAAATTCTGTTTACATATTAATCATTGAATCAGATTTAGTTCCACACTACGGACATTTCCTTAACTGGGTAGCTGTAAAGGGGAAAAAATACTGTTTGTATTTGGGTGGGCCATATTTTAAACAAAGTGATTTTTGCAGAAATCTTCTATGAAGCTCCAGATCAGGTTTTGCAAATGTACCCAAGAGATCCGGTTCCCATTCAGAGGGATTTAGGCAGTAATAGCTTTTCTCTTTTATCATTATTAAACTTTTTCCCCCTTTTTTTGCTCACAGATGCATTTTGAAACTGGCACGATTCTGACACCTTAGCTGATTATAGATCTTTGGTTGTACTTTTGTGTTAACATGATGTTATCATCTACTAAACAAAATGAGCATGGTACACAAGTTAGAAAACCTGGACAGGTTTGGTGGTATAAAGCAGAAGACACTGTTTTCCCCTCTCTGAAGTACACTCAACAGTTGGTATTAATTTGCTCTAAGTGACTCATTCTCATATCCCAAATTCTTCTCCCTCTCCTCCCCTTGCCACCACAATAAATGAAGTCTGCAAACCAAAGTCTGAAATCCGGGCCTCAGTGAAGGCAGTGGAAGTGCCATCGTCAGGTTGGCACAAAGGGATGTCGCTTTAGACGTGCTTGGTGAGACTGAACTGTCAGTCCATCCAGCCCCAAATGCATCTTTTGGGAATACTCAGTTTCAAATGGCTCAAGGGAAGACACAGACATTCTTTATTGCCCAAAGAGGATGTTTCTCTCCAACCTCCATCAGCCCATGGCTCATTTCTGTCACAAAGCATTAGGGTTTTCAGCCTTTCTAGGATATTTATCTTAATCCTAGCTGGGATGTCCTCATTATTCACATAAATGTCTAAATTAAACTATTTTATATCATATTAAGTCCTTAGCCAGAAGGATATCTTGTGGCAATCAGTTCCATAGGTTAATTATGAACTGTGTAAAATAATATTTTCCTTATTGGTTTTTAAATATGTTGTTTTTCAGTGTTGTTTCATTAGGAGGAGAGAAAGCTAAGAAAAGGCAATTGATCTTCTCTGTAACTTTCATTAACTCTCTCATGGCCCCTTTTTATTTCTCTTCAATAAACCAAGCATCCCCAATCTTCACAGTCTTTCCTTCTGCCACTAATAATTTTTGTTGCCCCTTTCTGTTTCAGCTTTATGTATTTTTCAGGTGAGTTGAATGTAGCTTGGTACAGGATTTCAGATAGGATACACCATCCAGTTATTCAGTGACATAGTATTTTAGTATTAGTTTCCATCCTGTCCTTTATACAGTCCAACAACACATCTTCTTTTTTTGATTGCTGCTTCCAATCGTTTCACTTTTTCGTTGAGTTGTCCAAAGTGGCACATGTTTTCTCCTCCCTCTCTTTTTCCCGAGTGCTTAGTTAATTTACAACCTAGCCTTGTGCATGAGTTTTGAGAATTATTCATTCAAATATGCATTACCTTGCATTTATGAACAGTGAATTTCATCTGTCTTCATGCTGCGCATCTGTCTAGTTTTTCTAATCTTTTGTAATCGTGACTAACCTAAATATTTTTGCGCCCTGTGCAAATTTTGTCACCTTCCCCTCTCTTTTCCGGAACGCTAATGAATACATTAAACAACACCAGTCCTAATACTGACTGCTGAAGCACTTCATGGTAAGCCTTTTAGCGAGCTAGCAATCAACAATTTATTTCTACCCTTTTGTTTCTGTCTCTGCCTGTCTTTGTTTAATATACAGATTTATTTTCAAAGCCTCGCTATTTCCAAGTGTTCTTCTGAGAGCCCTCCCACAGGGTGTGGGTACAAATGCATAACTCTGACCTCAGATGTCCAGTGATAACCAGCACTGATGCTCTTACACAGCATTCACAGGTCTATTAAAGCTACAAACAGGTTGGCTCCAGTGCAGGGAAGTAGACTTGATTAGTCCCTGGAAATAGAGATGCAGGTACTAGCAGATTTGACTCAGCCTTATCCATATCCCCCCAAAAAATGAGAGGAGAGAGAGATTGATTTCTGTAGCTGACTGAAGAGAGACCTTATTTCTTTTTTTTTCTCCCCAATTTAAACCATGGCTTTAAAAACAAAACTGCTGCCCAGCCAGGGTAAGCAGATATATACCATGAGGCCCCTTGCAGTAAACCTGATGGTTTGTGCTGAGGTTCCAGGAGTGAAAAAAAAAAACAACCCTGCTCCCAGAACTGTTATTTGAGTTTGCTTTAAGCCAGTTGGTCACCACCTTTCACAAGAGAGTTGACACTCCTGTGATGCTGCCTGCAGCTAATTGCAAAGTATTTGGCGCTGAAATGTGCATCATACAGTGATTATTATCATCATCACCTCTGTTTCATATTTGAATGTTGCTGGAACATGGAAAACAATGGTCAGTCCCTGTTTTGTTCTTCTGGCATAGCTTTAATGACCTGAGTTGAGTTTTGTCAGTATACAGCACTTACTGTGACTTGAGTGGGCTCTAGTTTGTTCCCCGCTAAAGTTAAATCTCTTATAGCTTTTTTGTCAAATAGAGACATGTTCAGTTTGCAAATGGGAAATTGAGGCATGGAGAAATTTCAGCTGCTCACGTTGAAGGCTTGTGGAAGGCAGAGCAGCAGATTGAAACCCTCTCCTCCAAGTCCTAGGGAGGACTTTAGTTTTGGGCTGTTTGCCCCCCTCCTGGGCTGAGCTACATGACATGGCTCCCCATCTGAATGCCGCATAAGTGCGGTTCAGCAGGAAATACAGCAGAGCTTCAGAGAAGATTAATGCACAGGGTCTGATGGGAGGAAGCAGAATGGGGTGAGGACATGGCAGCTTGCATCGCTCCCCTGTTGTTTGCAAGTCAAGTCCCCAGCCATCAACCCCTCTCTGTGCTTGGTTCTCTGCACGGGCTCTGTTTCCTGCCCTTGCTCCATTGTATGCTTGAGTGGCCGTTCATACCTTAAAGCTGTTATTTTCAAGTTTTAATAATATTTTGCAACTCATTTCCTGTTTCTTAGCTGACAGCCTTTCCAAAAGTAATCTTTGGCAGGTACTAATTTGGGTGATGACCACTTGATCTACATTTTTGGTGGGTAATTACTGAGTCAGAAGTGAGCAAATTTGATATCCCCTGACAGTCAGTAAGGCAGACATTTTTACTACCCGCTCATTAGAGATTCACTGGTAGTGAAATGCCCTGAATTTTGTTACTCCTCTCAGACATACAAAAAAATCTCTCTGTTAAGTTCCAGAAGTTACTACTTATGTTTATTTTTTCACACTTACACAGTCCAAAATACATTGGCACTTTAAATAGTAACTTTTTAAAGGCTAGGTGCTTTCGTGTAGTGAAACTACCATGAGATCAAAGTTCTTATGGCTTCTGAAGTTGGATAGAGTCCTGTGTCTTGTGACAAATCTCTTCCACAGACATGTTGTTTTACAGTGATAAGTGAATTTCAAAAGATTTGGAGGTCTGATTTGGAAAAATGCTGGTAAGTTTGCAGATTGATGCCGAGTTCCTACAAACTACCAGAGCCAGATTCTCTGGTACACTCTGGCAGCTTTGCTTCACTCTGGTGACACAAAGCAGCTGCAAATCTGGTTGTGCTGGCCAGTTAAGCGGGATTTACATCTGCCTTACGTTGCCAGAATAGCCAAAGCACACCAGCGAGTCTTGCCCTCTGTGTTGCTTGTGTACATGAAATCAGGCTGGATATCTCATGAGAAAAGGGGTCCATTCTGAGATTATCAGCACAGCTTGCTTCCTTACATTACCTTGGCACTAGTCTCTGCTTCCTGTAAGACCCTGTACAAAAGCGAGCAAAAAGAAAACATAATGTAGGAAGAAATAGCCAGACTTCTTTTCAAATGTCAAAGAGATTCAGACTTATTTTGAGTTTTAGAAGAAATGTGGGAAAAGGATATTTGCCAGATTCTTGGCCTCCCCATCTGGCTTCTATGAACTACCTTTTTATTCCTTCTTTCCCAGTAAGTTTCCCCAAATCAGAGAGATCAAGTCCCAACAGCAGCTCCCCTTAGAAGCGGCTTAAGTAGGTTGAGAATCTAAACAAAACTTGATCTTTATTTTTGAACCAAGCAGCAACTGGTATAGAGCCCTTTTTTTCTAGTTTGCTTCCAGAATGTCTAAAGATACCCAAGTTACTTGGAATGTGACAATGTACCTGAACCAATACTGTTCCTGGAGCCCTCAGAAAAGCCTTCTCTGCCTCCTACATTTACAGCTAATTCCTCAGTGTGAACCTGTCGTGGTTTAGCCGGCAACTCAGCCCCACACAGTCGCCCGCTCACTCCCCCACCGGTAGATGGGGGAGGAATCAGAAGGGTAACGCTCGTGGGCTGGGGTAAGAACAGTTTAATAACGAAAATTAAAAGAAACAACAACAGAAATGCAATGTAAAGGAGAACAAGGAGAGGTGCAAAACCCCGGGGGAGGGGGGACGGGAACGAACCGCCAAAACAAAGCGCTGACCCCATGCCAACCCAACGCCCCGCCTCCCCCGAGCCGCAAACTGACCCCCTCAATATACTGGTCGCGGTGTCACATGGTATGGAATGAACCTGCCATTGGCCAGTTGGGGGCAGCTGCCCCCACCATGGCCCTGCCCCTCCCAGCTCCCCGCCACGCCACGCCACGAGGCAGAGCGGGGAAGCTGGAAAGGTAGCCGACCCCCCACCGTGAGGAGACTTAACCCCTTCTCAGCCAAAACCAGCACAGAACCCCTCCATGTTTGTGGACAGTTGTTTGCTTAGACTTTTTCCTGACCACTTGCGCACACTCGGCTGTCTCTCCTTTTCGGTTGTCTCTCGGCACGTGTGGTCAGTCTGTCTAAGCTGTGCTTGTAGTATCGTTGCTTTGGTGACAGTGCTGAGGATAGCATCTTTTGTGTTTAGTATGTGGCTCTTCAGGTTTCTTTTAAGCAATATTGATTAAATACGTCTAGTCTCTTAATGTGGTTTAAATACTTAGGGTGCGTTGTGCAGTCCCTCCACAGAGAGGACAGAAAACTGGTCCCCAGGAATTCCTTCAAAATTCATTAGGGTTTTGATGAATTGCAACTGCTAAGAAATTGTCTCCTGGGACTTGGAAATTAGTCAGTACCGAACAGTACAGATGTCAAATCACCTAAAGAGAATAAAACTGAAAAATACTGGCTGAGAGAATTGTCTGTTACAGAAGTCTGGAGAAATGGTTTAAAAAGAGAAAGAGAAAGAAAATCCCTTCTTGAAGGGATTGGACATCCCAGTGAGAGAGCTTTACTTTCTTGTACTTGTAAAGCGCTTTCCAAGGGGGTGTGTGCATACAAAATTAGCGGGGAGAATATCGATTTTAGTCTCTGAATTTCATTTCAAGGTTTGGATTGATTCAGTCTAAATACATTGAGTTTGAAAGATATCCAACCATTTATTTCTAACTGGCATTTTTAAAAAAATTACCCAATATTAATCTAGTGAATAGTATTGTAAGTGCCACAGTTTGTGCTTATTACACTTATTAAACAGGTTCCAATATCTTATATAGAATAAATGGTGGAAATAGGAAAAAATTCTTTTGATTCTTCAGAACTGTATCAATCACTTCGTGCATCAAACATCATGTCAATATATGTGCGGTATCGGAGGAAAACCATGCACAAATCTATATCATTGGCAAGGCAATTATCTTTTTAATTGTGAAAACTACGTATGTATCCTTTGGTTTTTGATGGAAACAAATATCTAAATATCATCGTGGGCGAAGAAGGGCAGAGGCGTCATTTGGAAAGCCCAGTTCTAATGATTGTAACAAGCAGTGCTTATAGACGCTTGAGCTAGCAGGGTTGGGCATGGATAACTGCCTTGCAAAACCAGTTGCTGCTGACTTTAGAGTGGAGTTTATCGGATCATTGTAGACCCAATTCTGGAATGGGAATGCTCTCTGGCATTGCTGCCCAAACCATGATTCAAATATATACTGATCCTCACCAGTAGTTGTTGTGCGTTGCATCGATAAAATAAATGGATATTCCAAGTTATGTGACATACACAAATGAATACCTTCAAGATAATTAGACTACCTGTCTACAAAAGAGACAACAGAAGTTTGGTATTACCTTCTGTAAAACTACTGTGGTTCATATTTCTGCAGCTTCCGAAATGTAAAATCCAGATCTAGACTTCTGCCATCAATGATTTTAGCAGCAGTCTGGTCTATTTTTCATTTTAGTCTGTTATTCAGAAGCTTTGAGGGTGTTTGGATATGAGATTTTGGTTTGATTTATTTCCCAAGACAGGAGCCACTGCCTATTTGCATCTGGGATTTTGCTTTTGAACCTATAATTGGATTTTGAACCCAAAATTCAAGATTAGATTTAAAACACTGATGTTGCCAATCACAGAAATAATTGCCAAATGTAAAACTGATCCAGAATCAGTTTTGGATCCTGGCCACTGTAAAATTCAACAGGTTCTTATATCTGCTTCAGATAGATCAGGAAACAGCTATCGATGCCACAGGGTTATTTATATGGTCTTCTGTAGAAAAATAAGATATGAGAGACAAAAATGTGTAAAAGGAAGAACAAAGGGAAAACAAAGTGTGGAATAGAAAAAGAAAAATCTGAGTGTACTTTATAGACGAGAAGACTTGTTCCCTCATTGATATTTGGGAGAGGCAAGTCAGTCTGGGTGTAGAGAAAATCGGCCATCAGCAAAACCTCTGCTAAACACATCCTTTTTGCAGTTTGAAAGTTAGTGTTTTCTCACCGTATTTTTACATGCTTCAGCACCTCCTGGCTTAGATAAGGGCGTTACTTAGGAATGCTCAAGTAACATGGGATGTCTGACCCTGCCAGAACAAGAAAGTCCTAGACCTCACTTCCCGAAAGGGTATCTGAAAGGAATAAAACCTTTTCTGAGGTTCATTCAACTTGCAACATCATTTAAATCTATTTAATGCTAACAATAGTGAGTGTAAGAACCTAACTTCTTTTTGTCTTATCTATACAAGTGTGTATATATATACACATACATGTATGTATGACACATACATGTATCTGTATATATAGACACATATATACACGTATACATATGTCTATACAATGCAAAGGGACAAAGAATTCTTAAAACCCAAGGAAATATCAAGTATGTCAAATATCTTCTGCCTTTATTTGGCATGATACTATTTCAGTTTGTTTACTAAACCAAAGGCACGAAGAGGTTTCTGAAACAATACTTTCATATAACCTAGCCTCCTGTGAAATTCCAATTTTATGTATTTAACCTCCCTACAATTAACTTCACTAGAATAACTCTAAAACAACTTCTACCATTCTACCCTAAAAACTATCATTTCATTATGCTGTCTTGTTATCTTTCCTGCCTTCCTCCCCACCCCGCTTTGCTCCCTTGTATAGTTATCCAGTATTCAGGAAAATGTTTAAACACTCGCTTGATTCCACTGAAGTCAATGAGACTCAAACATGTGCTTAAGTGCCTGCTAAATTAGGGCCCTGATTTGCATCATAAATACATCACCATTGCTCTGGAGCAGTTGTAAGACTCATCATTGGCAGCTTTTACTGCTGCTGTACCTCTTACAAACTTTGTTGCTCTCACCCCTCTGCTGCTGGCACAGGGCTGAAGGGCCAGTCAGACTGTAGGAGGTGTCTTGTCGTCCATCCTGGAGCATATCTACGGCTGAGCCCTCGCCACGCACAGCTGCAGCACTGATGGCACAGCCATACCCTGGAGAGGTCCCTCCCTTCTCCTGGCCCACCCTCGTAGGAGGGCAGAAACCACACCATACTGTGGCAGCTTTTTCCACGTTTAATCAAGTTACAAGAAGATTATTTGAAGGTAACAGCCAGGTTATGTAACCCATAAAAGTATGAATGATTTACAAATATTTAACAAGGAAAAAACTAATTATGCTGCTCCTGTCACAGTGAGGGCAGGCTTAGAAATGGTATAATCAATATGGGAATGTTAGCTGTAATGCAGTCTGTCAGCTTTTTAACCAAGCAAAAAACTTCAGAAAGTCTATAAACAGAATTGACCCTCCCTCTGCTGAATCCTGCTTGTGCCAGCAATATTTTCCCCCATCATATTCTATATTAGCAGTTGTCTGTCATGGGGTCTTGTAAAAACTCTTATTAAAGAAACATCTATTCTGCAACTGAGAGAATTTGTATCCATGTATGGGAGCTAGAAAGTATCTATTGAAAACAGTAAGGATTTTAGCCAATTTAGGGAAAACTAAATTCTCTTTTAGACCCCAAGCGAGTGTTAGGAGGTTCATGAGAACGTGTCGTGTGCTGCTAAGGCTAATGAAACACACAGAGTTAAGGTGAAGAATGTGTTTCATGTTTTGCTAGACAAGGCTTTCATTTCACCTTTGCACTATTGCTAGCTGCTAGCTATTATTATTCTGGATATATATTTATATCTTTATGTATTTTTATATAGTGTATATTCTCTTTAGAGCTAATAATCTCTAAAGGGGAGCTGATTTTCTCCAAAAGAGTCTGTCTACAGTAGCTTGGTGGTGTTTGGTATCATGGCTCCTGGATGCATAGAAGATGGAAGTTTGAACCTTTTCTGCCCAACAAAACCTACTGAAATCTGACTCCACTACCTAGTGCAGGAAATCATTTTCTTATGAGGTGCATATGTTTTAAAAGAAGCAACATTGCCATGTATTTTACATGGGTTATTAAATAACTGTATAAATTTAATGATTCAGATGTTTTGCATTATAACCTGGCATCTCAGGAGGCATGAAAATAGCACAGTAGGAAAATGTCATTGCATACTTCATAGGCAGAGCTGTTAACAAATGGAAATCCTTTTATAACTATTTAAGAGATCCATCTTTAGTCCCCTGCCTGTCTCAACCTTCCACTGGTCTTCTGATGAGAATAAACTGTGACTAACGTGTAATAGTAACAAGGCTGTTGGAACTGCCAGAAATCTTTACTGAGGGGGAATTTTTTTTTTTTTTTTAAAATATCTCATCTATAGTTAGTAGTTATTAGCAGTGAATGAAAACGGTAAGTACCCTGTTTTGCCATTCACCTCAGAGGGTAGAAGGAGCAGATCACCGTCATTTGATCTCTTGAAAAATTGAAACTTTCTAACCTGGGAAGTTTAAGCACAGATCATCAATATTTCTGTACATAAAGTGCTGGGTGGGTATTGCTCCCCTTGATTTGTTGTTTGTTAGACTAGTTTTGGTTGGTTACAGCATTATACATTGTAGTAACTTTATTTTATTGCCACTGTCACAACAAAGCAAAGCTGCTATTATGTTATAACAAACTAAAGCTACATTTCTAAAACATCACATCTACCCAAACTACAGTGCTATAACACCTAATTTACAGTTTATTCCAATCGCATGGACACAAGAAACATAAAATAATAATAATAAAAAAGGTTTCATTGGCTCATCCCAGCAGAAGTCCTTTCTGGTTTGGCTGTTCATCATGCAGGAAGGCAAGCAAAATAGATTGTCCATAGTGTTTTTATATGGTAAGCACACAAATATGCAATCTACATATTACTGCAGTACTATCAGGCCAGTTTGTCAAATACCCTGTGAGCCCCTGGCCAGAATAACGCATGCCCATAGGTCTACTAAAGGCTTGTGTTAATGTGAGCTAATAGAGTATTATACAGCACTACAGATAAACATGACTGTGCCACAAAGTATAGGTCCAAGCTGTTGAGGCACTAAGGTGAAAACAGAAGACAGAGCTGAACTCAGCTGAGTTATTTGCTGAACCTAATCAAAGCAGCAGTTGAAGTTTGTAACTAACTTCTCATTTTCTTACTGCAAAGCGCAGTGCAGCAGACTGAAGCATGGAGGCTCGGATTCAGCTCACTGCTTAGAAACCTATGTACGCTTGAATGGCGTCAGAAGGCTCATTAATGCTGGCGGTGGTTAGAACCAGTTTGAGTTGGATCTTGAGAAGTCAACTGCAGGGATGGGACCTATGGAAAGGCACGTGGTGAGATTAAATGAGTGCTTGAGGACACCTGGGAGGTGCCCTCTACTTGGTCTTTTTTTCTAGACGTAAAGCACAGACATTACAACAGGAATTTGGAGGGAGCAGGAAGTGTTACAAAGGTGTTTTAGCTGGGTGTTAATGGTGAATCGTGGTCTTGGATACAGCCACTGCTATACCATTTTACTGCGGTCTTTTTCTGTGCTCCTGCAGCTATGGTTGATCTTGCAGTCTTTGCAGCACTTTCATTCAGAGGCATTTGGAAGGGAGCTAGTGGATAGCATGTTGGACATTTTAGTGTGGTAAAATGTTGGTCTAGGTCTGGAAAAGTTGGCAACAGGAACCTGACAAATAATTTGCAGTTAATAACTTATTTGATTTTTTTCTTTTTTTTTTTTTCTTTACTTTTTGGCAGATAGCTCTGCAGACTCATAAATTTGCTGTAAATAACTCCTAAGAGCAAGAAGCACTACAGCATTTCTTGAAAAACTCAGAGTAGCAAAAGAATGTGACAAATTCAGTAGCTGAGCCATCAGGATACAGAGAGCAGGTATCAAGCTGTGCCATATGTACAGTCACGGTTGGCTTGGAAAGTCTCCTCTCGTAAAACCAAATTGTTCCACTAGGAAGTGAAGCCAGGAGCCTTTTGCCTACAAAATTAAATTGTTCTTTTTTTCTGAACCAATTGCATTTTTTGTTTTGTTTAATGAAATACCAGGCAGAATCTCATTTTTCTCCTCCAGCTCTACCTGTCTTTTTCCTCTTATTTCACCCCTCCCCTGCCCTCCTTCCACCTCAGGGTGACTGGAAAATCTCATCTTCTTTTTAGGCTATTTATCTTTTCCTCTCTGAAACAGTGTCCTCTAACCCTCACTGTCTTCCACCAATATGAAGTTGGACAAGTAAAGAGAAATGGAAGGGGGACCTAGAGAAAAGTTGAGGACTTGAACTGCCTAACAGTAACCAGGTTGCTTGCTGACTGACAGAGTTGAGTCCGGCTGAACCTAGCTCTGGAAGAAATAGCTTAAACAGGCAAAAGATGAGATTCTTCATTTCCCTGAGTTTATGCATTTAGATTGATGACTAAACTAACAAGCATCTGAGGAGACAGGCCTGCTTATTGTAAAATAGCAAAAATTGCAGTCATCCATCCATAAAACTCCCTTTCTCCTTATAAATCTGAACCTCTCTCTCAAAGCCTACAATGCCTGAAGATGGGTCATATTTTAACTTTTTCCTCTTCAACATCATTCTTCTGGACATTGCAGTCTCCAAGTATGTGGAAGGCAGCACTGATAGTTAGGATTTGGTGGCTTTGTTTAGTCTTAATGCACCATTTGGGTTGATGGTGAGGATCCCATCGCCTGCTGTTGTAGGAGAACTGTTTTGCTAATGGCAGAATTTCACACTCAGTCCTCTGAGGCTCCTGCTGTGCAGTGCCTACTAGGTGTCCTTCTAGGTGTCCAGCTACTGAAGCTACCACCTTCAAGGATTACATGGTAAGTTTTTTTCTGTGGTTTTCTGCACAATTATGGAGTAAAGTTAGGTGGAATACTATAATATAGTCATGGGCTTTGCTGTCTCATTCATGTGATGTCCCTTATGATGAGAATATTTTTCCCAGCATACCCTTTACTTTGAAGACTGTATGTGAAGTGAATTTGGTTTAGGTGTGTTCCTCTTATGTTGCTGCACAGCAACATACACTTCAATTAAATGGCTTCATTCCTGAGGCTTTTGGCAACCAAATATTCAAACCAGCCTTGAGAGAGACAGCCTTAGAATCAGAGACAAGATCAGTGTAGAACAAGGATCTGTAGAAAGTCAATAGATATTGTTATTTCCTATTCTTAATGTAAGGGAAAGCTAGCAACGTCTCAAATGACAGTATGTGCCACTTGTCCTCAAATGCTGGGTACAGACCAGTGCAGCATTCTCCCTGTGATGCTGCAGCTGCAGGTGTTTGACTAGCTAACTAAATCCTACTATTGCTGCTGGAGATCAGAAAGCAAGACTGTCTGGGTTTGATGTTTTCCCAGGTTTCTGCAGACCCTCCATGTTCTCTCTGGTGTTAGACTGGGTGAACTGGAGAACATACTCAAGGGGGCAGCCATTCACCACACAAATGTGCCATTTGGGGACTGTTCTTTGACAGGCAGCAGGCTTGTGAAGGGGCAACTATCAGAGGTCAAAGTGGAAGATTATTTTCTCAATGGAAATTGCTTAATGTGGAGAAAGGAAGAAGGAGAATCAGGGCCACAAACACACACACAAAAAAAGCATAGTCTAGGCAAGTGAAAACTAACGCACATAGATAGTTTTGTGGAAATTACGGTTGATCTGATCTCACCATGTGAGGATACAGGCTGGCATATGTAGACTAGAATGCCTTTTCCATTCTTTGACATGTTAAATGGCAGTGGTAACCAAAGGTGAGTCAAAACGCAGAAGCAGAACCCAATAAGAATTTTTTTCACAGTAAGTAGCCTGCCGTGAGGGAGCTCTGACATACTGATCTGTGCAATTAACCAAATTCCCTGCCTGTGAATGCACTGTCTTCCTGTAAATGAGCAGCATGTCTAGTATTCAGGCTTACCCTGCCTTTCACATGTGGTCACTCAAATCAATTATTAGCAACCTCAAAGTATGCTATGTTGAGATTTCTCTATCTCTATCTCTACATGCTATGCAGAATATTCACGATGTCTTGTAGCAGGCATAGAAAAAGGTAGAAATATTCATAATTGCTAAAAGCTATTAAGGAAAATTTGCATATGTTACTGATAGAGTTGAAACGTGGCCTTCAATTATTTTTAAAGTACAAGCCGATAGCTGCAAAACCCCAAATTATTGTGGTCTTTCAGAGTGATGCAGTATTTGCTTCTGTGATGCAAGGAAAGAAAACAAGGCAGTGATACAGACTAGTTTGTGCAGTAGGGTCTGTGCTTTGCCCCTAAAGGGACCTGGCAGGCAGGAGAATATCATGCTGCTGTGTGTCTTTCCAGCTTGGCAGTTCCCTTTGTTACTGTCATGGTAATACTGCTCTTCATATAGTGTTGGCTCATTTGTGTTTTCAACATGCAAATCAAAATAATGCCATTTTCTTCTGCCTTCCTCAGAAAACTCTTTAACCTCTCGTATTTAATAATCAGCATAAACTTATGAAGATAAAATGTACTAGATGCTCATGGTACATCACTGCCACTTAACAAGTGTCATGTATTTGTGAGTGTGAGTGTGTTTAAGGCAGAAAGAAAGCATATGTATTTCTTGATTCTGCTTTGGCTTTGCTGGTTTTGTGTCACCTCTTACATAAAGTAATAACAAAGTGAACACAACACAGATTACATTCATCTGTATCCCTGAAAGAGCTGAAAAGAATTATTTATTTCGTTTTCTATGTGCATGTGGTCACAACAAAATGACTAACAATGCATAGGGAATACTGAGTGTCTTGAAAAAAAAAAAGAGGGAGGAAAAAAAGAAAACTAATACATCTCCCAGTAAAAATGTAGAATTAGGGGAAAAAATAAAAAGACATTGTAGGCAAGAAATAGACATCAATTTCTCTGACTACCACAATAGAAGCTAACACCCGGGATGCTATCTTTTGTTAAGAAGCATCAAATTGTTATGTAATTTAACAGCCTGATTGGCAAGGCAAATTTGAGCTAAAGTAAGGTGTGTGTATGGTTTGTCAGATTCCAGGGATAATCATTTGAAGCTAATCCTTTTACTTTCCACACAGTCATCTTTACAGAAGTCTTTCCCTTCATGTTTGCATTATCTCAAATTGTTGGGCGACTATATGTGTATTTTTTGCATGTGTGTGATAAATTTAATTTATAATTAACCATCCGGATTAAGGCATCTAGGCAGTAAAAGGAATCTTCAGATGTTGTTAATTGTTTTCTGTAGGATGTGTTTCTTTTAAAGTTTTAATAACCATCAACTGAAGCCAAAGTGCTTTATTCATAAGATTGTTTTTGCAAGCCTACAAGTCCAATGAAATAGCTGAGCTTTTCACATATTTTAACGGTGAAAGGCATGATCATCCCAGTATACCACTTTTCAGGAGGCTGTGTTAAAAGGAGGTGTTCAGAATATAGTGTCGTCTATGCTTGCTGTTATTTCAGGCGCATAGGACAGGTTTATTAAGAGAGATCATCTCTGAGTGCTGCTGAAACACTAGCTCTTTTTTTACGTGCTAAAATAGGAGCTGAGCTCTTTTTAAAATCTAGAGAATACTGAGCACTTGGAAATGTGTCTGTGAGCTCATTTGAAAGTTTGGTCCATAATGAGAAAGCAAGGCAAGTAGCAATAATATGGCACTGAATTAAAAACCTTTTGAATATAAAGTGTTACGAATTTTGATTCTTACAAAATTGCCGAAAATGTACTTTTTATTATGGGACAGCATGTGACATCCACATATCAGTGGACCTCTTGGAAAAAATTTGACTACTTCCAAAGTAAATCACTGCTTAGCATAAGTAAAACCGGCACCAGCCAAACCAGCAATACTACACCAAAGTATTTAATATTATTTCACTTGGAAATGCAAAGCAGTTGTCTCAACATGGAATTTCTGTTCCCAAGGACCCAGTGAATGGTTTGGGTGTTGTGGTTTTTTTTTTTACTCCTTAGATTATTTAGATTAGAGGATCTGCTGTCAATCTAGCTCTTCTTTCCTGAGGTCTTGCATATTGCATCTAGATTGGAGTAAGTGTTGAAGACTAAGAACACAGTGATTTATCAAATGTGATATATTTTCCACTGGTGACAGAAGACTTGCGACTTCCTTGGAAGAATTGGTGGGGACTTTCATACATTTCTTCTGTGAAATTGCTACTGTTGTTAAAATGTTTTGTGTAAAAGAACAGTGGGAAGTGAAAAAACTTATTTCTTAATTAGCAACAATGTCAATGCTTTAGGTTTCACTCAGACACAAGATAGCCAGGTATCCAGTGCTGTGTAGCTCATGCAGTGGACTATTGTGCTGGAGAGCTCTCTCTCAGCTGCGCTTTGGGTGGATGTGCCATCTGCATTGCAAGTAAAATCTGTATCAGTATTTCAGTGTGCTTTTTGCTCTGCAGTAAAAGTCTTTGAAGGGAAAACATGTGTTATTAAGTAATATCAAGATTATTAATATTGTCTGTTTGAACCACATTAGCGTCTGCTCAGTAATCTCAAAATGTTGTTACTTTTCGACAGTGTCCTGTAACAAATTATAGTGAAGCTTAAATTTAAACTTGATAGGATCCCAATTCAGGAGGGGGTTTCAGTCCTAGTTTCATTATACCTTAGTGTATACCTTGCTGAAAAGTGTTATTCATCCGCATTAGACAAATGTATTTGGAATTGTTGCAGTTATATGCCACACATCAACACCTGCTTGTTTCCTTTCTTATTAAAAATGTGTTATGCACAGAAATCTGGTTGCATCAGAAAGGGTGAAAATAGGTATCAAAAGCAAATCAAAGATTTTGTAACAGAGCACCGGAGCATACCTTCCAAAGTATCAGTTCATAAAGCAGATCTATAGAAGCTAGACCCTGGCATGTATTTTCAAATGAAGCCTCTTAGCATGTCACGGCTGCTTTTTGTGACCTAATGGTGATTTTAAATGGATAGATTTAACTAGAGAGGTTTTCTTGCACATGACCTTTAAAAGGGAAAAAGAACAATGTAGTCTGTCACTTTGTATACCGTATCATTACTAGCAAAATTTAAAGGAAAACTGCACCCGTTTAGCTCAGCCCAGCAATAGGAAAGTTCACAGGCTAAGAAGCACTTGTCACCATTTTTTAAATTACAATTGGCATTCCTGAGGAGGCGGCCATTTTACTGAAATATGATCTATCTATTCTATCTATCTGGCTGTCCTGCTGGTGCGTTTGAGAATGTCTGTCACACACCCTAGTGCAGGAGTGCTACCTGAATTATAAAAACATATAATCATCCAAAGGTTATGTTCTCCCTTCGTGGAGTGCAGCGCAGGATGTGGATGTAAGTGTGCGCTTCCTCTCTTTTGGAAGAAACCGAGCTGCTACAGGGTGGATTTGGACTGGCTCATGAGCAGTTTGGTATGATGGGTCTTCTTTCATGACGGTGCTTTCCTGTTTCTGAATGCTCCCTTTGGTTCAAATCTAGTAAACCCCTAGCCTGTGTTCTTAAGAAGCAGGTTTTCAGTTGGAAAGAAATGTAAACCAACATAGTGATATTTGTGTGAGTATGAATGTGGTCTGAAACAGAAACCTTGTGAGTAGTTGGGTACCCCACTTTATCCGATGACCTGCTAACTTGGAGAAATCCTGCTGGCCATAAAGTTTTGAAGATTTTGCTTCCCATCTCCTACTTTTTTTACTTGTGTTATACAAATCAGGGTGGCATGCTGTTAAGTATCATAAATGCAAAGTAAAAGTCTGACCCTTCCATGCAGAACTCTCAGTCTAAGTGAACAAGTCAGAGAAAAAATTCATGGGAGAAGGGTACAGCATATGTTATTCAACAAACAATGATTGGAAACGCTTATGCTTTTAAAAGCAGTAAAATGAATGACATGCAGGTAAAATAACTCTGTGCTACAAGAGTCGCCTAGCTTTGATGTGCTGTTCGTGCCGTTTGTCGTGTTGAAGGCTGGAATGCAGCACGTTGACCCTCTGGAGTTTATTGTAGTTCATCTTTAGTCCTGGGTTCAGCAAATGGCTAAAAAGGGGGCAAGGGCAGAGCTCACCATGACTAGGGCCATACATGCTGGAAAGAGGTGTGATGTCTTGGACAGCTGACTTAGAAGGAAGAATATCAGGCTGGAAACCATTTGGAAACCCAAGCACCAGCACCCCCTTGACATAAGTCCAGATAAACCAGAGATGGGCTTTGGGCAGTTTTGCTATAAAGTGTGCTCATGAAAATGAAGGCTGGTTTCCACAGTCGTGTTCAAACTTCAAGTGCTTTTAGGATTTCCACTTTTGGAAATTGGCTGAATCATGAAAAGCAAAGTAATGTATTATCAAGATGGCATCAAGGCACTGATTGTTGGGTTTGACATCATTTGTAATGCTGGCATTGAGGAAGCTTCGTGTAGAAGACAGGGTATATGAGTTTGTCACTTGCTCAATATTGTTTTGAAGTTCTACATAAATTATGTGTAATTAGATAGTACTTCATCTGTGCTGAGTAGCACTAACACCATTAAAGACAATGAATGTTGGCTGATCCTTGTTGCTGAGGTTCTTGTCCTAATATGTTTCCTTTCATGGGCTGCACCTTCTGAAGGCTAGCTGGGCATCGGTTTCTGTCTTTGATCTGATGCAGGTATTTTCAAAAGACATCCACTGCTGTTAATATGCTTAAGAGATCTTGATTATAGTTAGAAATATTGAAAGGTATGTTGAACTAAGATTTTCAGGCAGCTTCCCATACAAACTTTTAGACAGTTGAGCTGAGCAAAACTGGTATAATTTTTCTTTAAAGAAAATATTTTGCTCCTGAAAACATGAATTCTTTGGAATAATAGGTAAACTGTCCTTGTTGTTCATAAACATCTTATTTATGCATCTTCACTGTTGTGATAAATTAACTGGGTTTGTTTTATATTTCCCTACAGTTTACTTCAAATAATCCTTCACAGTCTTTCACCACAAGACCACATAAGATTCCTTTTTTAATACCCAGAATGCTGAAATAGCATTTTGAGCACAGACTGTAATGCATAACAAGTGTATAATTTCTTATTGGGAATGCTGTGCAAAAACATGTTTTCCTATCAGCCAGTCTAAATTTTTTGCTTAATTCACTAGAACCCCTGTGTATCTACAGGGGTAATTTATAATTAGAGCTGCAGCAAGCAGTGTGCTGGAGAGGCATACGTTCATGGACAAGCCTGTTAGGCTTTGCTCCAGATCTGAGCCCCTACACGCCTCCATTTGGCCAACAGCCTTCAAGCTGGGCGTACAGTTTAAGGAGGAACTTTTCTTGACTAATTTGAAGAATAGTAGAAAGCTCCCTAAGCTCTGGACCCCTTTGCAAATGAGCTAGGAGAGGGCTTTGCATGCCTCTCTGTGTGTACACGTGTGTGTTTGAAATTATCATCTGTATTAACCAGGGTTCTGCACAGTTTGGTGCAGGAGGTGGTGTCTTTTATTCTGCTAAGCATCATGCACATTTATGGCACTATATAAATAATAGTAATACAGCAATAATCTAAGTCATTCCATCAAGGTCTCACACTCCAAAAATTACCCCCATGATTCTCATTTTTAAGAGCATCACATTGAAGAAGAGAGGAGGGAAAGGAGGATATAAGAAGCCAGATTCTGCATTTGTGGCTGATTCAGCAGTTGAGGGTGAGTGTGGCTTTGCATACTACCAAAACTTCTCCACGCTCCCAAAAGAGTCTCATGATGTTGCTTATTATTTTTGTTGTATATGTTTCTACCACAAAACCACAGAAAAGGAAGAGTGGTAGGAGTGCAAGGGAGGAGAGAGAGAAATTAAAGAGATGAGGCACGTGGATTACATAATTTTGTTACTGCTGAACAAATATGAGATTTTTATATTTACATTCTAAGTACCACAGTCTGCTGAAATTGGTGGGAAGCTTTTCAGGGATTTTGGATCAGGCCAGCAGTTGTTAAGTCATCAAACAATACTACTACCACAACGCTTCCCGAAGCTGGTGACTTCCAAGGCAGAACTTGCCGCTGCTGTTGCTGTTAGTTTAAAACCAATGCCCATCCTAGAGATGTGATATTTTCAGTCACCCTTTTTTTCCCTTCCACTTCATTTTTCTGCCCCTCCCCACCAAGTCTCCAGCCTACACATTCTTGAATCTTGCGTTCACAAGATTTCTACATTAACATCCATTCATCTTTTGCTCATAAGTGTTACCGGCTTTCACAAGCAGAAGAAAATCTTTGCTGTCGGAATAGCTGTTTTCCTAACTCGCCTTCTCTTCCCTATGTCCTTGTTTTCTCCAGGAGTTTCAAATACTCTTTATGTCTTTTCCTGATAGGTATGGAATCATCTCTATTCTGTATAGCATTTGTCTACTTCTTCAAGACATCGAATTATTGGCAGGCTAATGAATAAAATGGGAACTAAGTATGCTTATGTAAATGCTTCACAGAATTGCAGGATTTTGAATATAAGAATTGTTGTCTTCTCTTTAATGTATAGTTTATCTTTGACTCAACACACAGGCTTAGATTAAAAGACTCTGTATGTGTTGAAGAGGAAACCCTTAGAGCTTTAGGAGTCTTAATATGGTCCAATTTTGATTCAGGAGGCTCAGACTGTATCCCCCAGTGGTCTCTATTCACCATCAAAAGTAATTCTTATATTTGCAAGTGGCAACAAGAAAAAAAGTTAGATTCAAAATAATTGGATGAGGTGCTTTTCAGGAGAATTAATGTAATGAGAGCTGCTAAACTTATTGCACTTAAAAACACAAATAAGACTGTTGGACAGAAGTTGTCAGTAGGTGGTCTCTTAATATCTCACCAGTTTTGAAGTTATGAAAAGGAGCAAGACTTTTTGAAATCTAGAAAAGAAAGAAAGAAAAGCTAGAAACAGAGTGAAAGAGCAGAGTCGCAGCACCGGTGACCCGAGAAACCTCATTGCTCCACTTATACTGGCACAATGTCACGTTCTCAGCCACTCCATCACCAGCAAGGGGAAAAAAAAAAAAGCTTTTCCTTTCCTTTTAGTCAAAGGCAGTGGGTAAGCAGAGCACGCGGTTCAGAGGGTCATTAAAAAGCATCAAAGGAGGCAGCCTCATGATGGTAATAAGACGGCTGCAAGGAAATAAAGTGGGCATTGATCTGCACTATCGAGTGTGACATTTTAACCGAAGCTAAAAGCCAAGAGCAGATCTAGCCCTCTTATTCATCTGCCTGCCTGTTTTAGTAAATTGTCTTTTTTTTTCTCCAACCAGTGGCCTCAGAGGTCACTTCATATTAGCTGGCTTGTTAATACCAAGGCAATCAATACTTAATCAACAAGTAATGGGATTTTGCAGTCATCCTGTATGATCTTTCAATAAAGCCCCGAATCTATCTCAGCCCATTCAGAGCCTGACTAAAGGTGCACGATTGCTGCAGAGCGGGGATTTGATGGTCTGATGCTCTTAGGCTGATCTGCATCTGATTAAGACACCATGCAGCCACTGTCCTTCACCCTTTTGTTCCTTTATCTCCGTATAATGTAGCATGGCACAGAAATTCGTCATCTTAGCTTTTAGATGCAACAGCAAAGGAATTAATATTTCCTTAGTGCATGATGATCCAGCCTCTTGGTCATGATACGCAACCAAAAAAAACAGCAAAGGGGGAGGAAAATTACAGGAAAGACAGTGACAGGTTTCATGTATTGCCTTAGAAAACACAGTTATAACAAATGGGTCCAAACCGGCCTTTTCATCTCTACCCTCTCTATCCTCCTTACTGAGAAAGAAGATGTGCTAATGTAGCAGACATAGTCACTGGACATGGCTGTATGAGAATAGGTATTACAGATTATTCACTGGGTCAGGATAAAAAGAACAAAAGCCAAAATTACAGGCTTCTTGAAACATCCATCCCTTTTCAGACCTTCAAGTACATCGTTGACAAGGCTTGAGGGTACTACTGCCTTAGGCTAATTGTTTTACCCACCCTGATGAAACTTCCCTTCTTCGGCCTCTGTTCCCAGAAACACTGTGCTAATACTGTCCAACGAGGAATCCTAAACAGATTCAGCCAGAAATCAGACCACAATTTCTGCTCTCCAAAATTAACAAGAAAGTCTGGGAAAAAAAGAACAACAGAACACATAAATTTTAGGGATCTGTGGCAAACTTCACCAGCTATTTCCTGCTTCATGCTTCTAGGACTTAGAAGAAACATTTGTTGAGGAAGGATTTGTCATTATAAAGCTGACATAAAGGCCATGCAATGCAGTGCTTGCCGTGATTACCATGATAAATAGCACATAACTTTTTAATGGTCTTTTATATGTGGCCCATGCACAGGTGTACATGCCTATAGCATCTCTGAACTTGGAGATCTGTGCCACATTGGCTGATTTGGTACACATGACAAAAAGTATCAGTGGGTCTGTTCAAAGAAAGACTGTGTTCTTCTCAGTTGACTTCTGGGACTACAGAAAGAGAGAGATATAGCACCCCTTTAAAATCTTGATGCTCTCCACATCACCCCTTTTTTTTTTGATTTTTCTGATTCTGATAAGACCTTGCTTAGCCACATCACGTAAACACTTAAGTACTTGGGGGACATGTACGGGGGGTTAAGAGTTAGTGGGGGAAGAAGAAAGGCAAAATATAATTATGTGGCCAAAGATAAGAGAATAATTGAGTAAAATAGCAATAAGGGAATAAGAAAAAAAAGATGATTGCTGACATAAAACATGGAGCTCAAACTAATGCTGCCTCAAGGGGGCACCTGCTCCTTCAATGGCAGGAGTGATACATGGCTGCTGGTGGCAAGGGCTTCTGTCAGGGAGGATTGTCACGCTCTGGTATTTTTGCCTTTTTGTTCACTCCCATTATTGGCAAAAGGGTAATACACAGTATGCATGTGTATGAAAACACGCTCTTCTGATTCACATTGTGTTTTATTATTGTGGATATGAAGCCGAGCCTGTTTCCCATTTCCCACTTTCCTCAGGGGCTGGGGAGTTCACACAGCTTCAAGCAGTGGCCTTTCTTTCAATTATGAGTTGCCATTTTCTCCCGTCCTGTTGAATTTGTTTCACCTATGCTATCTGCCCACACCGTGTGCCTGCACATGCAGCACTGCTGGTGCGGGCAGCAGGAGTGGGATGGGGATGTGTCCCTGTACCTGTCCCATTGAACACAGCACAGGAGGGAGCTGCATCAGGTGTGAGATGTCCCGGGCACCTTTGTGGCAGGCTGGAAATGCCACCCCTGGAGCTTAGGAAGTGCATGCTGGTTCATATCCCAGGTGGCCATTGCAGAGAGGAGAGAAGTATAGCAGCTCAGACACAGCCGACTCCTGTTAGATATATTGAGAAGATATTTTTAAATTACCTCTGGAGTATTTTTGTTGGCTCTGCTAGTGAAAGTAGCTCACAGGTTCACATCCTTTATTCTAATATGGATGGCAGAACGGTTCTCTCTTATTTTGGTGTGGAGGCACACAAGGATATGGATGACAGCTTTGTTTTCTGTGAGTTCCCCTTGGGCGTTGTGAGTGGCTGGGGCCTGTGTGGAGGCAGGCAGGGTGGAAAAAGCCCTTCGCTCCAGCAGGTTCAACTGCAGGGCTTGCTGGGGATGGGTAGTGGGTGTGCTACCCATACAGAAGGTGCAGGGAGTGCTCTACACAGCGGGTTCATTTTCCCCCAGACACCAAGTGTGTTTTGCTGTGGCCACAGTCCCCTTTGGACAGACCATTTTTGCTACGGACACGTGCCAGAAATGATCCGTCCATGCCTGATGGCTGAGTGCTGTGGTCGCTCCTGTTTGTGTATGCACTGAAAACAGGAGGAGACCATTTTTATGCCTATACAAAAGCCAGGATCAGCTTGGGCCAGTGTGTGAAAAGTGATTGAGTGCTGTTGGGGAGAAATCAGGATTGGCTCACACATCAGTCCAATCCTTTAATCAGAATGAATTGAACTCTAATCTACTTCTTGGCAACGAACAAATAGGCAGTCTTGGATATGGATGCTATTCTGTTTCATGGATATATGTGTTTGTGCAGAGTATGGGGGCACGGGTTAAAATTAGAGCTGTGCAAGCCCTGTAGGGTTCCATTCATGATGGGGTTTGCAAACTAATCCGTGTTGCTTGATTTATAGTGATTGGAAACAAACCAAACCTCGTAGATTTGTTTGAAGGGTTTTGTGTGATGTGGGGATATGAGCTCCATCTGTACTTGCTCACTTGCATTTTCCCTGAACTAACCATCCCTAGATAAGACAGGAAGATCTTAGGGTTTTGTGGTGAATAGGTGCCTAGAAAGGAGCCAACACTTTTGGCTTCACTGGTTGTGCTAACAAATGCTGACGATATTTCCTTTTAAAAAAGACGGTCTCCAGGTAATGATTTCCTTGTTCTTCTCCAGAGCTAGCATTGCTTCTCTTGAACAGCTGTTTCCTGTCTGGATCGTAGGTCACATATTCATTCTCACCTCCTTAAAACATCACTAGAGGGACCCTAAAAAACTGTTAAGTCTCTTATTCTCAGATCCCTGTAGAAGAACTGGGAAGACAACTGGTGTATTGCTTCTCTCGAAGCTTCTGTTTTGTAGCATTTATGTTAATTGGAGCTAATCACCACTTTGAGAGGGAGACTGGGACATGTCTCACCTTCTGATGGCAGAACAGGGAGCTACTTTGGAATGGCTTATACAGCAATGGAAGAGTCAGTCAAGGAAGAAGCAACTGAATGATTAAATATAACAAATATCAGCTACCAACAATTCATGTTGATTTGTAATGTTGAGAACTGTGAAAATTCTAGCTGTAGGACTTATTTTGACCTACTTTATATATAGCTCCTGAAATCACTCTTTACCTTGCATGGGAAGATAAACCTGGTAGCTCTTGAATGGTTGTGATAAAGCCAAGAATGACTTTATTTGGCTAGACTTCAAACCTTCAAATCCCATGCAGTGCCATGTTGTTATTAATTACTGTGGGGCAGGTTTTCGGAGAGAGGCAGGCACATTCCTCTAAAAATTGGAGACTTTTTCCCTTTCGTAGAGCACATGCTCAGGATTTGAAGCAATAGCTGAGCAGCCTTGAGTGCAGCGTCTTCATGGGCTAAAGTATCCCTTTCTGGAAGGTGGCAATCAGCTAACCCTTGCACATCTCTCTCTTCTGTGCTGTAGCTATCTGCTGCCACAATCAATAGCATCTGTAATGACCAAGCACATGGATGACACACCTAACACTGAGACTTATGTGTCAGTGAGCTGGGGCAGCCTGGGGGAAGCTGGCAAGTTACACCCTGGGTGTGAGGAAAGCTGGAAATTAAAACAACAGAGGAGGACAAATAAAGTGTGCTGCCTCCGTAGGTGTCTGCCAAGGACAGGTCTGCTTCAAGTTCCATGTTGCCGTCACCAGCACATCACTGTCCTGCTGCAATCCTGATTTCCTCTTCTGCAGGGGTACAGAAGTTACCCCAGGTAGTCCCGAGCTCAGGAAGCCCACAGTCTGCTCCACCAGCTGAACCTGTGCTGCTGAAATATTGCTGTGGGCACCTCTGACCTCTTGGCTCAGGCTGAGGGGAGCTTCTGCTTGTCCCCATGGCCTTCTGTCAGTGGTTTAACCCCTGTGATATGGCTGTGGGAGGGAGCTGAAGGTATTCCTAATATTGGGGGGGGGGGGCAAAAAACAAAAAGGGTGTGGTTTTTTAGAGTTGTCATTGCTCACCGGTTCTGTATCATCAGTGAGTTTGGGGCCGAATCTCTCCTTTCTGTGTGCAGGCGGTGATCTGCAGCTTAATTGGCCATACACGAGTGTTGCAGGTTTAACTCAGAGGATTAGCAATTGCTCTGGACAGTGTTGCTGTTAGCAGAGGGGTTTGAACTCTGAATGGGAAAGATCAACAAAGTGTCTCATATGCATTTTGTAAGCGATGACAGACTACAGTGAGTAACCAGGAGGCTATATTAGGTAGAAATCTTCCATGTAGCTTGGAATGGGACAAGGGGAAAAGTGGAGATAGGGAAGAAGATGTGACTATTTTTGTCCATCAGCCAGATACCTATTGGTCAGTTTGTTACAGAGGTTGCCTGGAAAGGTCAGCAGCTCGGTGAGCTGTGCTGCAAAACATGCCTGGGCTAAACTGAAACATTCATTCCTGTGTTAGCCAGGCAATCTCACAACTATCAGCTGTGAGCTACAGCATGGACAATGACTATCCCATTCTTGTGTTACGGACATGTTGGTACTAGTCAGTTATGACACCTTTTATCAGCTCCAGAAAATGGCCTTGTTTTCTGCAGTGTATCGTTCCTTTTCTGCTGGGTTTTGATAGGGTGTGCTTCAGTTCAAGCTGTGTGCCTTGCACATAAAGCAAGCTATTGGAGTCTGCTCACAGGCTGACCCCTTTGCACTGAGACAGGACAATGGCAGTGCGACCTGCATTACTCAAATTCCAGCCTTCACAGAGCTGTCATCAGCATGCCTGGAAAATTAATGTCATTACACTGTCGCTCGAGGCTTGGCATGGCTGCTTCTCGCCTGCCTGGGAGAGGAAGCCACAGCAGAAAGTGAATATTGTGGCTTACTGCCGCAAGCAAGGGACAAGCACTGCCGAGAGCTGATGGGATATTTGTCTTCACGAGTTTTACAAATGGAAGTCTGCCCTCTCTGTTTAGTAGTATAAGCTTATGTGTATTAGCAGCACTGTCTTTCAGTGGTGAATGTAATCTCTGTTAACTAGGGACTGGTTTGACCATCGTTATTCAATGTGGTGGTGTGACACTTTCGAATTTCCATTAGGCATTATCTTCAACAAGAAGGGTGAGGGTGTAACCCTTTTTCTCCCCTTTTGGTTTAAATGCATTTCTTCTACTGTCCTCCCATGCAACTTTTTTTGTAGGGCCTTCTTGACATGAAACAAATTCATACTGTTAAAGCTAGTGAATGGAGTCATGAATATATTTCTTCTCCTTGACAGCAGTGGCACTCAGCAAACTGAATAACTGTTTAACTGTGCAAGAGTACTGAGAGTCCTCACATCAGCCTTTTGAGTAAATTGGGGAGAGTGGGTGTTTTTGCTGGTAGGTGGAAAAGACATAAGAGAACCAAGGAGCAGGGGAAGAGGGAAGGGGACATGGCTGCCTCTTCTTGCTCCTTTGCACCAAGCCAGCCCGCTGCTGCCTTTCCTACCCTAAAAATACTGTGAGGAGCTGCAGAAGAATCTGCTTCCTCTGAAATAAGAACCAAAGAGTAAGAGACCCTTGCGGGGCAGCATGATCTGTCTTGGATCAGTCCACAGTGTGATCCCTGCCCAGTGCTGGAAGTTGGCTTTCTCAATATCTCTTGTACCCATCCATTCCCAGATGTCAAGCAAGTGGTGTCTTAACTTAAATCTCAATATTTCTTCCCAGAGTGGCTGTGAGATTTTAAATGATTCAACTTATTTTGAGTTTTCTGTCTCTTTTACCCACGTTGGTTTAAGCTGGTAGTGGGATCACTGAAGTGCTGAGAGAACAGTGTGTAGCTTTCACAGCAAGCCTTGTCCTAGAAAATCAGCAAGTAACAGAAACCTTGCCTGACACAGGGAGCTTTCAGAGCACAGACAAGCATCCACTAATCATCAAAACTCCAAAATGGCAAGATCTCCTAGCCAGGCAACTACTGTGTGATGAAGAAGCTCAGAAGTCTATACAAAAGTTGTAAGACATTGATTAATATCACCACACAATAACTGTGTGCATGACATTAACTGACAAACATCCTCTGTGAGTGTTATTTGTTGCATTATTTGTTCATTTGCATTACGAATATCGAGATCAATAAGACCAGATTCCTCACCCTTCATCCTCCTTTTAAGTATCAATAGATAAATTCCTGTTCCATATAAATGTGAATTAAATAATGTGGACTAAATAAAGAGAAGACTGAGATGCACTGAAAAATACAGGAGACAGCAGATATTGCTCTTGTACCTATTGCACACACTTGCCAAGCTGCACTGTAAATGCCTGCTGTCCAGCAAGTTGTCTTTAGCGTTAGCGTTGTTGCAACTGCACACAGAAGTAAAACAAGTGACAAGGAGCACTGATCTCTGTTAAATGGTTGTTTATTTGACTGTTTCTGCTAATATCGTAATAAGTCACAAGTACAAAGTGCTCTCTCTCTCTCCTTTTATTTTCTTTTATTTTTAATTGCTAGCCATCCGGGACTCACGGAAGGCAAAACAAAATCACTTCCTGAAAAAACAACACAAGGCACCAATGTTAGAAGGAAAGGCTCTGCATGGGGAGTGGATGGGGTGCTGGGAGCAAATCAGGTGTGTTCTCTGAAGGACCCAGGGACCTCCCAGCAGAATAGGAAAAGACAGCGTTTCAATGCCAGGAGCGGAGCTGGCCTGGCAGCGCTGCAGAGCTGTCCAGCTCTGGAAGCTCAGGTGTCTCCAGGCATGCACATGGCAGCTCTTGTTATCTCACAGCAGTGACATCCTGTGCCTTTCACACCTGATTTTTGCTCTCAGGGAAAAAAAGGCACTTTAATATTCAGGGCAGAACTGTGCTTGTTTATAAGTGGGTCTGTGAAAAAATAATGCTTTTTTTATGTGCTGGTCTGCCTTGTTGCTTTGGTGACTGAGGAAGTAATGTAGCATCTCTTTAAATTTTATACAACAAGTCCTTTCTTAGGGTCCCATTTTATTTTAGATAACTTCTGCTTGAGCGTGTCTTTGTTGGAATGGCTGTAGAACCACTTAATATTTGCATTGGAAGTTCTTTACTCAAAGGGAATTTTTGATCGATGATATATCAGGAGCTACTGTTCTTGGCCTGGTATAGCTTAGAAATGTGGAAGGGGCTGAACAGAGTGTCTGTGTTTATGTTCCAGGGAAGAGGCCCATCTGGACTTGCTCTGCCTCGTGCCTTGCTCTTTAGAGGTCCGTTTGCAAAATGACAACTTTCTTTCACAATGACAATTACTTCTGAAACAAGCAGTCATGCTTAGCAGTCTCTGCCTGATTGCCAATATTTACCTTGCTTTATTACATTACTGTAAACTTTGGTTGGCTATCAGAGCCAGTTGATGACTCTGACAATTTGGAATCTGAAGGGCTCTTATGAAATTAAACACCGCCTTTGCGTGCCATCCGAGCCTCTAGATGGGCAAGTGAAAATAAATGTTCAAAAGGTTGTACTTTATATAGCCACAGTCTTGACCTCTAAGTGCCTTAAAAGGGCTCACATACTTAAAGGTGCATTACCAGGCCTTACACTAATTCACTGTGATAGCTAAAGTGCTTTGTGTATACCACAAGAGACCAGAAGCCCTTGAGGATCCTTTAGAGCAGAGCATGTGGGCAGTTAACATTATTCAGCTTGAATTTTGTATTTGCAGCCAGTCATGAGTGAAAGTAGGGGTAGACTATTTGCATATTGTTTTGGTATAAAGCTAGAAAAATGTTTCCATATGTGTAAGTCATGTAACTTCATCCTGTGTGTTTCTTAGATGCCTGGAAAACTCTAAATAAGATGAGGCCCTTTCTTTTTCTTTCCTTATTTTTTCTTTTCTTCTCTTCCCCACTGAGAATTTCTTGGGAGCATTCATCCCTCCCGCTCTTTAAGTTTGCTGGTCTAAGCAGGAATACTTGAGACTGATTTTAATTCTTAACTAGATGGACATGATTTATTAATTCACATTTGAAATAACAATTGCAGTCGGAAGGAATCAGCTGAAAGCCTTAATTACATTGGAAAATATGCTTCAGTGTAGCATAGCCCCATCCAGCTTTCAGAATGCATAATTATCATCATTTTTTAATTTTTATATTTGAAAAATTGTGATGGAGAACAGACTCTGCTAGCTACTCACACTGCTTCAAAGCAATGCCTAAATCAGAAGTGAGTCTTTAAATAGATCATTTTCTTACTTGCTTGTTAGTGCCCAACCACATATGTAGACTTACTGTGCAGGGTTTGGCCTCAGTGTTTTGAGTATTATTTTTACATCTGAGCCAACTAGCAGTTTCTGTGCCCAATTCCAAGGAAAAAAAGATGTTAAACTGTGAATGTGCACTGGCATGTGAGCTGAGATTAGGTAATTTGGGATCACTCCATAGAAATCACATATGGGCTTTGGAGACTGGGAATTCATTCCTGTTCAAACAGTGACCAAATGGGGAAAGCAAGATCAAGGTAACTAAAAAACCAAAAACCAAACCACCAAACTTCCTGAAAAGAAAAAATGCACCACAGAACCAGAAAGAAAAAACAAGGCCTTCCTTGCCTTAATCTTGAAAAAATGACAGTTGAGGGAGATGTTGGCTCACCTGACCCAAATGAGGTAACACACAAACACTTCTAGCTGCGACTGCAATTCCTATCACCCTTCTGTCTCTTAAGACTTCTGAGTATTTTCACTCATTCTGTGTTTGTCTTTCTTCGCTCCATATTTGTTGATTTCTGATCATCTTTTATCTTCCCCATGACCCTCTTGCCCTCATTCTGTTATCTAGGTTAGCTATTAATTTTGAAACTGCTGTAAAGTAAGTCCATTGTGAGATGATCACTTTTTTATTTTTGAGTTTGAGAAACCTAGAAAATCTGTGCAAATTTGACTTCAAGATTTGGGTTAAAAAGGAAATCCAAAATTGTTCCAAGAACGCCCCTTGTTCAGAACTATGATTTGGCAAAAAAAAATTATCACAGCCCTGGTCTGGCTTTGGACATGAAAGCAAGGCTGAGAGGTGCCTGGAACAGGTTTGCTCATTTTTAACTCTAAGTACAGATGTGGTAGGGCTGAAGTAAGGTCCACAAGAGCCCAGCTGCCAGGGTAGAAAGGTAGGAGAAGGTCCTGGTGGTTCGCAAGACTGGGAGCCTATTTCATGACTTACACAAAGGCCTCTTGCAACCTTATTTTGCCAGTAATTTCCATTTCCAAGGTGATGCTGTATGAAGTGTCCTAAAGAAAGTGAAACTTTCTGAAGAGAAGGCTACCCATAACAGAATCAGAGACAGGCACCACAGACCACGTAGGCTCTGTTTGTCAGCAATGTAGCAGAAATAACTTTTTTTGCACCCTATCTACCAAGCTCTGGATAAAGAGCACAGTTATCTTACCAAGATATTAAGTAAATAGATTAACTAATGTTGAAAACTTATGTTTCCTCCTCAGCAAAGGGCTCTTCCTAGGCTTTTCCTGAAACAGAGTAGTGTGAAATCATACACAGCAGTGCAGGAGTAATTGGTTAAAACAGGGGGAAGCAAATTTCACTTTAACCTCTCTGTGTCCTTGACTAATGTTAAAAGCTTTTGCCTTTTCTCTCCGAACTTGATGAAACTTATATCTGTACGCATGCAGAAATGTACTTCTGAAGTAAAACATGGTAAGTGCTCTTCAGAAGTCATTGTTAAAATACAGAGGAGGATCCTTCTTTCATTCTGAGTCCTTCCTTCAGATGTGCACAAGTCTTCAAATATTTTTACAGGGAATCGGTATGGTGGAAAGCTCTTTGTGGTTGTGACTTACATGATGAAATAATTCCACTTATTCTTGCCCATAAGAGAGGGAAATGTTACTGGTTATCTATGCTCTTCCGTAGCAGCTTTTGCCCAGTATAGCATTCACAATATTGAACCCCAAACCTGCATGACACACCTGCGGGGTATCTCATTAGCTCTTCAGATCTTCCACAAAACTTGTCATCTTTGCTCTCCTCCCTGGGCCCACGGAGAACGACCACATGTTGGCTGGCTGGTGAGTCCACATCATGTACAACATGGACTTCTTTTCTGCACAGGGCTTACTCAGACCTGAAGTGATGTCTTGCCAGAGCCTGGAGATTCCACAGTACTTCACCAACAGGCTTCTGACCTTTCTGTGACTTGGAAACGGCCACTTTTTAAAAAAGGTTTGTGAATGTTTATAGGAAAAGGCAACAAGAGAGCTAACAGGATAGCTTGTATCTGGTAAATTCACCTCTTCTGTCCCTTCAACTGGCTAGTGATAAATAAGGAAAATGCAAGACCGTACTTGAAAATATAAGAGCAAAAGAACAATCTTTTCTCCTCTTGGCGTGGCTTCCGACAATGTTTGCTCTCTGCCAACGTCACTGTGAATTGCAGTACACTGGGTCATCATTACGTACACGGAGCCAATGAGGGCAACAATAATCCTAGAAACAGTCTATTTTCTGCCACTGAGCAAGTGTTGTTCTTTACCCTCTGATACATCCAACTACCTAATGTTTAAAAATGACTGAAGTTATGTTTAAGCTGTTTGTCCATTCTTTCCCAGCAATAATACTGGTTAAACATGTACACACATATATATGTGCATATATATATTTGATATATAAAAATCTATATGTCCACACCCACAAACGTATACATGTAATGCTCTCGTACGTGCCAAGCTCCTCAGCTGTCTGCTTGAGAAAAGCAGGACAAAGCTCTGGGCAAACTGAAGGTGAAGGAAGGGAATCAAGACTGATCTCTGAAAGGGGGAGACAGTTTCAACGAGCAATGCAGCTCAGTCATTTTGGAAATGGAGGATTTCTGAGAGCAGAGAGCATTGTTGCTTTAGGATCTGATTCTATTCTGAATGTTTGAGTACTTAATGAAGGGTAACACCACAACAAGAGCAAAGTAAGAATTGTTGGTGCAAAAATCATATCCTTATCTGACCCCCAGCAGTGAAGTTTCTGAGCATTAAGCACCTCTGCATTTATCATCCTTGCTCCTCGTCTGTGAAAGAAGTTTATTTTTATTCCCATTTTCATGATAGGAAACTGAGAATCAGGGAGACAATAATTTGGACTTTCAAAGTCCTGTTTAACTAACTAGGTATAGAAAGAGGGCAGCGTGCCAGGAAAAGAAGGTCTTCCGAAAACATTTCTGCAAACGTCAAGAGGGAGCCAAATGCTTTCTGCTCTGCTGGCCCTCCTGGGAAGGACATTTTCTGCAAACCTGGCCTTAATTGGTGCTGAGCACTGGAAAATTCTGGTCCTCTACCCAGCATTATGGCATTATGGGTCAGCTTGGTGCATCTGTTGCATTAGACTATCCGTTCTCTGATTCAATCTTTGCCCTCGCTGTACACGCCCAATTTTGTTTTGTTTTATTCGTGAAGAGGAAATTCAGGAGGAAAAAAAAATACACTTTTTTTTCCTCTCCTTTTTTTTTTTTTGTCCTTCTCATATTTTAGCTTGGGATTTACAGTAGCACGGCCCATCCTACCCCCTTCCAAAATGCACTGAAAAGGAACCATCTGTGGGTTCCCTCTGTTGATATATTTCCAAAAGACCTTGCAAAGTGACATTAATTGTTTTGACTGAGTGCACCTATTCGTTATTACACACTGCTGCCCGACTCTCTTGACTTTGTTTTTTCTTTCTTCAAGCAATAACATTGCACTATACTCAAATATTTGTGTACAGTCAGCTCAGAGTGAGTCAGACGAGAAGCTTTCCTGCCATCAGTGCCTTAAAAGCAGAGATGTTCTGAAGTTATTTCAGTGTAGGGAACATTTCATACTTACCAGGTGATTTCTTGTGTACAGATGGGACCTGCCCATACCACATTATTGAAATTAGCTCCTCTCCAGATTCCCTTCACCGTTGGGTTGGCTGTAGAAGATTTGAGCACATCACCTTCAGTGTTATCTTTGCTGATGTAAGAGTTGTTGACTGCACGAGCTAGGAGCTGACATTCAATGCCGTGCATTTCTTTCTCCAGCAAAGCCATGAAAATCTAAGGCACTTCCTGGGCAATATTAAATCCCATGCAAACGCTTTATGAAAGCTACTTCAGAACACTATCAAATCATTAGTATTCTTTTTCATAATACAGATGGGGGTCTCATTTTATGGAAAGAAAAATGGAGAGAGAGAATGAGTGTTTTTTCCAGCCCTCTTGGGAATTATTTTATTGAAAATACCAAAACTGGGAAGATTTCTCCAGTGCCAGGGGTCAGAATCTTTGACTAGTTTGTTGTAATGTGAACATATAAAAATTCACTCAGTGCTCATTCTCTGCCTTTTATTTAATGTATAATCCAGGTAGTTCCACTTGGATTCTTTACATTACTGTCCCTAGCACTGAACATTTGCCTTGAGTGTTTTAAATTTCATTCATGAATTGTGAAGAAGGGAAAACTTCAGGAAAATTGCCACTGGCCTAATATATATTGATGTACTATTACCTATAAAACAATTTTTTGTTATGTCAACTGACACTGAATAAACAAGTACTTTATATTTCTTCCGGGAGGATCTAACTTGAAGTATTCTTCACTGTAATATCTCCACTTAAAAACAGCATTTTCTTACTAGTTCCCTGTGAGTCATATCTGCATACCTTAATGAGTAAGTGTTTAATATTTTAATTTCTATTAATACAGAATAGTAAATGCTGCTGGAAGTCAGCTGAAGTAAGAACTCTGACAAGCAGCTACGTTCCTCCCTGTGCATCATTGTCATCGTCACCGAGTACTATCAATATAAGGACCAGCCAACTCATAATTTCAAAGGAATTGGGTTTTTCAATGATTGCTAAGGGCAGAGTTGTCACGCAGACCCTTTATTGTGACAGTGATTCATGAGAAGAAAAGAAATCACCTCAATTCTCTCATCATCCATGGCATTTTCTTTGGACTGGCAGTTAAAATATTTTTTTTGCATATAAATAGATTACTGGTAATCTCTAAAGTCAGGGAAAGGTGACAGATCTGGAACCCCTGTGGATATAGACATCTTTTAGCATAAACCTGGGCTGTAAAGTGAGATCACCAAACACAACCTCATTACGCCAACTTTTTTGCCCTTCTCTTATAAAAGGAGGCAAGTTTACCTGAGCTGTATATTTAAATCCTGTGAAGGTTTGTGTCCAGGTCTGAATTAGGCAGTGTCTCTGATGGGCAAGCGAAAATCCTGATTTGGAGCAACTCTGCTCTATGAAAGCTTGGCTCGTATGCAAGTTGGCATTGCTTGTTTTAGGCTATGTTGGCCAGTATTAAAACGCCTTTAAATTCCCCCAAAATGACAGCTAAGGAAAGTATTGTGTTAGTGTTTTGAGGCAGATCTTAAAAGAAGGACTGCTTTTGTCTGAGATCATACATAGCATCATGCGCAAGTGCTTCTCGTGTTCTTTGTCAAGGGGTTATGAAGGCTCCATCCATGCATCTGGGAACGCGGGAATATTGCCGATGCCGAGAGCAAAGTGTTTCACAGGGCTGCAGTATGTGTCTCCATGATCTAAGATGAGAAAAACATGCCATCAGGATGTCTTTGATTGCTTTAACCTTTCTGTCCTCCACACTGAGGAAGCCCCTTGAGCTGCTCTCTTGCTTCCAGCCAAGATTCCAGCCTCTTTCCAAATATCCCATTTTAAGTAAGCAGGTGGCTGAAGTCTTCCTGAGTCCAGGGATGTCTTACCTCAGGCATGGTCTAAACCACAACAAAACAAAGGAAAAAAACTCAACAGAGAACCAGTGTGAACTCAGGCCAGTGCTTGTCTCTCTGTTTCCGACTATGCAGTCCGTGTTCTGTGAATAAATTCATTTCTGCATGTTTAATCTGACACCTTTTGCAAGCAATACACTCACTCAAAACACCAGCAGTGAATAAACACTACCAGCCTCTTGTAGATATTTCATTGGGTAGCTAATTCACAAATGATTGACTACCCAAGTAGTGAGAGCATATGGAGGCTCTGTGAGCGACTGTCAACACGAGGAAAGTAGTCAGGGAAGCCAATTGTTAAGAACTGAAAACAATAGCGAACAAGAAAGTCCTTGAAGGAATGTGGCACTGGGTCTGCTCGAAGCATGAATTTATGAAAACGCGTGGCCAAAACAAAGGAAGATGGCAGCATCATTTCCTATATATGCTCCTCGTTGTTGGTTAATATTATTCCAATTTTTGACACTTGAATGAAATGTGGTATAATTGGGCTTCATAGCTGCTGCTTCAGGCGACATCAATTGCCTTTTTTAAAAATGATGATGGCGTTGAGGGAGACTCTTTTTTTCCTTTTATGTTTTGAAGCTGCCGTACTCTTAGTGCCACTCGTACAATACACGAAAGGGGCATTGTACTCCTGGGAGGGTCTGCAGGGCTGGGGACTGATCCCATGAAGAAATATGAGATGGAGAAGAAAAGAAAAGTAAACATACTGTAGGATGTTACGCTAAAGCTAATCCCAAGATATCCCTTCTTCTTTTGCCTCTCTGGGTTTTTCTTTCCGATAGCTCAAGCATTTCACTTCTTCCCCTGTAGCACGCAGAGTGTATAACATTACAGGTGTATGCAAGAAATCTCCATTCCCTGCCTTCCTTTGCTTTGATTCAGTAATCAATTCTGTCAAGTTTGAAGGACCTTAAGCAGTCATGAAAGGAAAATCATTCCTTAAACTGTGTTTATTTCTGCTACAAAAAACCAATCCTGCATCTTTTGTTTGTATTGATAGGTATACTGCAGGATTTGGTTAGCCTATTTTGACTTGGGGAGGAAATAAGATGAGAAGCATTATGTTTTTCAGAGTTGGATTCAGCAGGGAAAGGGAAGATGTATTCATATTCTGCTTTTGCATTGAGAAGCAATTCTTTAGGAGGTAGAACAAATCTTTAAAAAATAATGCCGAAAATACTCTGATGACTAAGAAGACTGAATGAACCTATTGTGGCTGAATCCTTTGCAGGGGGATAGACCCTACTGGGTATGCCTCAAATATGACATCATGCACCTCATTTCTGCTCTTCCTCAAATCCACCAGTACAGGGCTGGTTAAGCCCCAGTATAGAGCAGCATTTCATTTCAGTGTCCACAAGGGAAGTTGAGCCCCCTGAGGCTGCTGGGATGCCCTGCCCTTGCAGCCTGTCCCCTTGGCTGCATCCTCAGCATTAGGGTTTGGGTGGTGATGTAGGGTTAAAAGAAGTAGAGAGTTTTTTTGGCTACAGGAGGGGAAGCCTTTGCACTACCTGAATGACAGGTGGAACTGGCGCTGGAGGAGAGAAGGGAAATTAGTTAAGCCATGTTCATGTAGCTTTAAAAACAAAATATTTGCATATCTTGAGGGCAGTTTCCCTTCAGACAGACCAAATGAAAGGTCTGAATCCAAACACCCCAGATGAAGTACTGTAGCTCTGTTGTAGCCACTTGACAGAAAAACTGCCAAAGGATGTGCAGGATGTAGCCCTTCTGCCAGGTGCTGTCAGCTGGGTTCAGATGTTAGGAGGTTCCTCCTAAAAATTAACGAACACACATACTTGCACAGATCCCTAGGTAAGAGAAATGGCTCTGCTTGGTGCTCTCAGGCAGCAAACTTTCCTCTTTTGCTAAGGCCTAAGTTTGTGCATAAGGCAAAGAAAATGCTGCTGAGAAAAAAAGGAGTGTAAATGGGGAAACACAACCACAATAACAGAAATGTCGGTTCATAATAATACAGCTTGTAAACAAGATGTATGTAAACTCCCCCTCCACGCACACACACATATGTACACACTGTATTTTGGGCAGCAATCCTTCTTCTGACTTTTCTTACCCTCTGGCAGGAGTGTTCAGTGCATATTGTCCCTTTAATGTTTCTTTTTGCTTCTCACCAGCCCTTTCCCCCAGGCACCCCACCAGGAGATGTTGATGTTGACTAGTGTGGAGATGCTGTCTCTCTACCACAGGGTTAGATTTAGGGAAGACTCAAGTCTTCCTGCTCTTAGTCATACAGATGCCGGGGATAGGAGTGCTGGTAGAGTCACGCTTTCCACTTCTCCCAGCATCTCCCTCTGATGTTTCATTCTCACCAAAATGCCAGACTTCAATTACTTTTAGGCTCTGCCAGCTGGTAAAACCCATTTCTTCTTCCTCTTCTTATTAGTGAGATCCCAAGCAGAGGATCCCCCATGACAGCCAGCACTACTGCCAGGACCTGACACAGAGCTGGGGGCTGCCTGCGGGTGCCGAGCTGTAGCAGAGTGAGCAGAGTCTGGGGCACTCATATCAGCAAGTAACTCTTGGAACTTTGTTGCCTAAAATATAAATTTCAGTGCAATTCCTAGGTGTAGGCATTTAACTACTAATGATTTAGGATCTTAAACAATTTTAAAATATTCTTTTTAATGAAATCTTTGCAGTTAACCTTTAACTGCTTCCAGTTCACAGAATCCTTTACAAGAAAGGGCAGGAAATCAATAGCTCTAAAAAGCAAAAGCAACAGCCCTAGCATCAGCATGTGCTGTATCATACTGGTGTGCCTGTGCGAGCAATTGCCCAGAGCAAGCAGGAAGTGACACAGAAGAGCCATCCCTCTGCCTGGGTTACTTTTGCATTATAATCTGGCTCATAAGGAATCCTGTAAGGAAAAGGGAGGATGAAGGTTGGTTTCATCACCAAGCCATTATCAGGAGAACCTAGGGCAAGTGATGTTTGTCTGCACAGGAATCCCTAAGTCCATTGATTTCTGAGAGCTTGTTAGTGTGAGTATGGCAAGCAAGATTTTGACCTGCTTTTGGTGTTGTGCTGGTCCTGGAAATTGTTGTTACTTCTGTGACTCTACTACAAGTACTATAAAACAGGAAGAGGCTTAAAATTAAGCTAGCTGCTTATCCTTAATTTCTATCTCTATGCAAACAAACAAAACCCACACATCCCCATACACCCCCTGTTCAGTGAGCTTTCCTTTGTTCAGCCTTTCCATGCTTTTGTCTTAGATGTTAGAAGGTTGGACACAAGGTCATTCACTAACCATTTCATGTGGATACAGCAAATCATTTCAGGTCTTCTCCCCCTCCCCTCAATTCATCTGAAATCTCTGCTGTGCAGTAACAGGGCTGAAAACACAGTCCTCATGGTAAAAAATAAAAAAATGCTGCTGCTGTTCCATAGGAGTGCTGGGAAAGGATGTCCCAGATGGGTGTCTGTGCAACTCAAAATGGGTTGTTTGGATGTCGCATATTACTTAGGCAGTCGATCAGTATGAGTTTGAACCCTTTTAAGCAGAAGCTGGGAAGGGGTTAGAAATACTTCTGTCATCAATAATTACAGGAACTTCTGTTCAGCCTTTACTACTTCTTAAGGCTCAGGACATACTCCTTCTGGATCAGGGATGATATTATTCACAAGTGTCAAAAGCCGCAAGCATGTACCACTTGCCAATAGCAGTTATTGTGGTGGCAGGGCTCTGCCCAGATATTGCCATGGATAAGTACTGTGATCTCCTGTGAGTTATTCTGCCAGGTTTCTGGAACTGACTCCTCTGTGTCTTAACCAATTATTGAAATCTATATGCTCACTTTCCCTGTCCGTAAAAATGGCCTGACTCCCCTCGCTAGCATATTTGGAGAACAAATTAATAATGTCAGGCACTCAAGAGGAAAAGTTTTTCAATGTATATTTGCTCTGGAAAACTGCTCAATATTGTTATTATTTATTATTCTATGGACTCATCACTCTCAGCTCCCTTCTGCCAGAAGCCGCTTTGAAAGATGGATAAGTTGCACAAAAATTATTTTCCTTGAGTTTTCTTTGTGAGAAGGTTTTAAATGTGGTGTGGGGAGGGATGTTTTTGTGAGGGAGGGCAGAGGAAGGCAAGTTGCTGTGATGAAATGGGCTTGAAAAGGTGGAACCAGGGAAAAATAACTTCTAACCTAAAATTCAGACTGTTGTATTACCAAATTTTTACTCAGATAAAAGTCACAAATATGTACAAGTATAAACAGTCCTTTTATTACCTGCAGATATATTTATAACACGTTGGTTTTCTCTCTGTGTTGTCTCTCCCTCCACACTGATACAGCAGATGTAAAAGGCAGGGATAGATGTGAACAGCCCTAATTACTGTTTGTGAATTCTGCGTTTGATGTAGCTGATAGATACCAACGTTGCTCCTGTCTCACTCTCTTCTTGCAGTTACTTTCCATCTGGTGCAACCCGTGCTGTACGCTCCCTCAGGATAATGTGAAAACTACTGTGAAAGCAGAGTCATTGATTTTTGTAGGTTTAGTGCCAGAGCAATTTTAGATGGCACAAGGCTGATTTCCTTGACTTTCGCTTTCCTGCTCTTGATACTTCTGTGTCAAACTCAACACCTTTCCCAACACTATCCTCCTCCTCATAATAACAAAGTACTCAGCACCTCCTCCTCCTCACTAGCGCTGTCAGCAGGAGCGGTGGAAGGGTGCTACAGGCGACTGTGTTTGTTTTGACAGTGCCAACTTTCAAAAGAATCTGCTGAGTTAGTGGGAGGTCTCTATGTGTTTGTGTCTCTAAACATAATTGTTTAATCCTGTTTTGGGGATATTTTGCTGCTGCGCATCTATTGTGCAATGGGAGTGGTAAAGTTACAGCATGGGCTTCAGAACCTTCCTGTGTTATGGTAGCCATTGTGGTGAAGAATTTGATCTACTGAAGCTCTCTCATCTTGTAGGCAGCTAATGACGTGGAGGGACTTTTCCAGGTCTTCCAATTAGTCTGTGATAATGGAATAAGTAGCGGGGAGGTTATTTTCCTGTGCTATTGTAGAAAGTCTGCCGAAGGCTCCATTTTGATTTTACATATGTGACCATTTATCACAGTAAACCGTCTAAGTTAATATGCATTACCAAATCAGTGAGATCAGGCTCAGACCCTGAAGCAGGACCATTGGGGCTGCCAGCAACACACTGAAAGGCCAAAGTGATTTTGTCTGGGTTAAAAGATATTGTTATAGACAGATTCTCACGTTTTGTCTTTCAAGTGTCAGTGACACAAGGCGCCATGATTTATGACATGGCACTGGAATCCCTGATTAATTGTCTTACACTGCTGATGTGCAGAAGATGATGTGCAAAGTGTTTTTCCCCAGCATTTTGTAAAACGTAGTAGGCAGCGAATGGACTATCAAAGACTGAAGTTCAGACGTTGGGACTGCCTGCTCAGAGAAGGTATGTTAAATCATTGTATTAGTCCTCCAACCTCTCTCTCATCCCACTTACGGGGCTTATCCCTCTTCTCTGACTACACAGGGAGATCAGAGTCCTCACCCTGTTCCTCTGAACAGTGTCAGAGTTACATGCATAGAGCAAATGCCTTCAGCAAAATCTCTGTGGTGATGGAGACCATTTACATATAGAGAGCGAGGCTATTTAGGTAGGTGCCAACCTGAAAGCTACTTATTTCTGAGCTCTTTGAGGACTCAGAGCTTGCAAGATTCCAAATGTAAGTGGATAAATGACTTTTACATGCCTAAGTCCAGTGCCCCCTTCATACAGGTGACAAGAGCAGTCAGGAAAAATGGAGACTCTGCCCAAATTCTTTTGAAATAAAATCCTGCATTTTAATCAGTGAAATTCCTGTGTTTATGTGTAGGCTATTGTTTCTTTTTATTTTGCAGCATGCTTGCTCAATTCACGAGATATTTTTGTTTCATTTCCAAGATGTGGGATAGGCAGTGAACTTAGCTTTAGAGCTGTAAGTCTTTTTCTTCCCTGTCTAAAAAAAATCCCACCTGCTCTCTCTTTATATATTACCACCCTGCCTACAGCTGAGATAGGGATGTAGGGAGACAGAAAGTGTATCTGCGAGTGCGTTGCTCATGCTTATATTCCAAATGAACATGACATTATCTTTGAACTGAAAACCACTTCTTTGAATAACTACATCTTTTACATGGCACAACAGTGCGCCACAGCTTATAACAAAAATACGTCTGCAGAGGGAACTTATATTCAGCCTGCTGGGACCGAATCCACCTGTTTATCAGTTTGTGCATAAGGGGACGAACCCTGCAGTGGTCCTTCCCTAAAATAAAACTGAGGCATTTGCTGCGCAGGGAATTGTGGGCAGCTCCGTGTGCGAGGGGACGGGGGGACGGATGACTTGCAAAGGGAAAGGCTGCAGCACAAAACTCAGTATTAACTGGGGCGTAGCTCTGCACCCAGGTGGTGCAAAGGGTGTGTGATGTGAGGGGTTTGCCAGTTCTTCCTTCTAGAAGTTTAATGGCAACTGAGTCTGTTCTAGTTTCGAGCTGGGACTGTTCTCCCTCCTGACATCCCCACTCCTGTGCATTTGATAGTTTGTAGTCTGATCATCTGTATGAACTCCTTGGAGACAACCATACATGTTGAGCCAGAGGACATGTATCTTTTGCTTGCTCCTTTCGTGCACTGAAAGGATATTATTTTGAAAGTCACACTATACAACAGCCATTTCAGAGACCGACTCTTGGCTCCTCTGCAAACAGAAGAGAGCTCTGCATGCAATTTAATATAAAACAAGGGTATGTCTTTAACGAAATTATTTAATCCCATTTTTTTGAGAGGAAAGACTTTTTTTATGAGTTTAGAAACAAGGAGGCAAAAATTCTGGGGTTTTGTTTTTTCAGTCTTGAATTTCTTCAGTCTCCTTATATTGCTCATTTAACTGCTCTGTGTTTATACTTCTGTTCTGCAAATAGGTGATAGTGCTTATTTGTCTCTATAAGGTTTTGGGTATGTGATGTAGTCTCATTGATAAAATATTCTGTATGCTCCTAGTTGTAAGAATGAAGTGTAAGCCCCAAACATCTTTGTATTATTAATTTTGGCATTAGCAAGACATACAAATTTTACAGGTGAGGATGGCTTCTCCTTTTTAATATGAGTCCTTCCCATTTCACAAGGTGAGCTGCATTTCTGCTCTCCAAGGGAAATGGCCTGGAATTCACAAACCAAAGTTGAATGCCAAAAAAGGGGACAGAGGAATTAGGAAGAATGGCCAAATAAGCCAGGCATATGCATTGCATTTTTCTTTCACATTTCAGTCATGAGTCACACTATGGTCCTCCTTTGCAGATGAGCTGACCGAGGCAAAAAGAAGAAAAGTAACTCCGATCACATAATAAGCTAGAACTTGAACAGGAGTCCAATTAGCTTTTTTGTTTTAACGTTAAACTACGTTGCCTTGACCTCAGCCCACAGATAGTGTTAACGTCCATGGCTATTGTCAGGCCGTTGTATGAATGTGTTACAAAATTAAATAATGTGGCATTGTGCTGTACGACTAGCACTTACGCACTAAATTATCACAGCTCTCCCTGACCTTGGCAGCATCATAGGGTTCATATTTTCAGAAAGATGAATTGTTCTCAGAACAAGTTCTTCAATGTTTTAAACACGCACACTTTTCTTTAACCTTATGGACACACAGTTTTTACCTCCTTGTACTGTTATGATTTTAAAAACACCAGTCCCAATACAATGCCAACTGAAGTCAGTAAAAGGGGTCTTACTGACTTCTGCACTCTGGTACTTCACACTTAAGTAAAACTAAAGGATTTGGGCCTAAAATGGGAGAAAAAGATGAAGTGTACAGCTTTATGGACTTGAAAAGAAAATCTAGCCACGTTTTCAAATTCTTGGCCACTCTTTTCTTGGGTCTAAAAGCAGCAGGGCAGGACACAGTGATTCTCTTTCAAGGCTCAGCATCTGCTGGTTAACTTGTAGTATTTGTGTAATCTTCTCGAGATCTACTCGTAGTTGTAGTTCAGAGCAGGAACAAAGGATGAGTCTGTGTGTTTTTTAATGTGACTATTAAGGCCATATTCAGGGAGTTATAAAGTCAATAGAGAGAAGCAGAGCCTCCTTGTCTATACTGCCTGCTGCTAATGGCTGCTGATGGTTTTGCTCCCCATGCAGTACAGTAAGCCAAACTTAGCACTGGGCAATTTGAACCAGCCATTGCTCTCTTTAATTTAGACAGCAGCGTAGAGGACGACCTCTGCTTTTCAGAGACCGACTCTTGGGTTCCTATACAGTGCTCAGAGTGTTTCTCCTTGCGAGAGGTTTGTTACAGGCAGCAGGTACTGAGGCCATACAGGCATCATGAGTGTCAACCTTTGCAGAGTAAAACTTCCTATCAGATATTACTATGACTCAAGCAGTCTCCATGGGCTATGCTGCAGCCTAGGGCTCTGCTTTACATTGCATGTTTGTGGCAAGTATGGCTTAACTCTGTTGTATAATGTACAAAATCGTAACTTTAGTCTGTTCTGAGGACCTACATTGTCCATGTTCAAAATTGCTTTATACTAGACCTCTACTGTGTTGGCAAGCCTTATTCTGAGAGAAAAACAATTTGCAGATCAGCTGCACCTTTGGTCTCTGGGTTTCTGTAGGTTCCCACTTATCCAAGGGACTGGTCCTGGAATAGAGGGGTTTTCAATGTTCATTCATAAACCACGCTGAAATGTCCATACATAGGGCACATAGGTGCTAAGGCATCAAAAGTATTGTAGTATTTTTAATCAGGATTGCAATAAAAATGCCATGATATGCACAGTTCTTCTCTCTGCATCTCGAAAAGGACATAGTGCAGCTAGAAATGGTCCAGAGAAAGGGTAAATAATGCAGTTAAAGGGATGGAGCACTTGAATTTATGAGGAGAAACTAGAGCAGATGGGAATCCTCCATTTGGAGAAGGCTAAGAAGGGGACAGGACTGAGTTTTACAAAGCTAGTGGGTGATGAGGTGAAACAGAATGACAATCCATCAAGTCCTGCAGTACCAGAGCTAAGAGGCATTCTATATTTGGTAAGAAATTGTCTGAAAATAGATAAAAGGAGGGAATTTATTTACAAAGCTGTTAGTGAACTGGGATGCGATGGCAGTTGTGGGAGCACATGGTATCAACAAAAGCGGATTAGGCAAATTCACAGACAGTTGATACATAACCTAATACCGAGGGGGGTTGGCACAGTTTCCATACGCTCTGATGTCCCTGATTGAGTAACCACAGGTGCTGTGAAGATGTGAGAGGCATGGATGGCAGGCAGTGGGTAGGCTTATATGCTCTCCCCTCATTTTAATAAGGTTGTTTTTAAACCAGGTAGTTTGTGGTTTGGGGTCTTTTTTGTTCATTTGTTTTTCACAGACTGCTTGTTTAAATTATAGAACTTACTGCCACAAGATGTAATTGACTCTAAGGGACGAACAGGTTTAAAAATTACATGAAATCAAAGATTCGACGTGAATGTAGATACTGATAATGGTCTACATGCATATATATATTTGTTTAAATGAAGGGATGTAAACTCTCACAGTGGGTGCATGTACAAGCAGTAAGGTGTGTGTGTGTTAAGAACCTCAGGTCCCTGCAGGAAGTTACGCTGTTATTGTTCGATACAGTGCTTCCTACACATTACTTTGAAGCATATCCTGTTGGCCACTGTCAAAACCAGAATGGATCATTGGTCTGACCTGCTGCAGTAATCCCTAGGTTTATATCTTTGTTAATTAAAAACTGCTTTTGACTGGCCGTCTTGTGAATGGAGAGATAAAAAGAAGTTATTAATTTAACATGAAAAACAAAGGAAAGGAGTGGAAAATACATACTTGTAGCCTTTTCTTGGAGATAGTTTTCCAGTGTAGTGTAACATAAACAGATTAACTGCAGTGTTTATTCAGTGTGAAAAAGCAGTTCCAAGAGCCCCAGGTGCTTGCCAAGTCCATAATTGTACCTCCTTAAATACTTTCATTACTTGGAAGTACAACAAGAGAAGCAGAGACACATGCTTTCTATTTTCTTGTCAACAAAACACCTCCAAGAAATTAAACTCTATTTTCTCTAGAAATTTTCAGCAAGATTTTTTTCCCTCCCTATCTTGAAGAGGAGGGGAAGAACAGCTCAGAGATGATGGCAGAACACCACTCCCTTGGAGGGATTTCTACATGCAGAGAGAGGGGCTGAACTGAAACAGTGAGAGTCACTTTTATTAAAGTTTCATTAAATTGTGGAGACCGTTAAAGGCATTTAAACAAGAGCCTAGGTTCTGTGTCCTACCAACATAATAGAAAATAAAAGAAATTATGTATTCTGTAGTTTGGCTGTGCTACTGTCCTCACAGCAGAGCTAGACTGACCCAGGGAGTGTCCAGAGATCATTCACTCCCCCACTACACCAAAGCCATCAGTCCTCTGGTATACAGCAAAGGCAGCTCAGAGAACGGCTCCTGTGCTAATGTCCACGTAATGCTTTACCTGTCACTGTGGCTTTGCCTCCACTCTTACTTCTCTCACTGCCCATTGACTGGTCCATGTTGGCCATGGTCAAATAACTTCAGTCTTTTGTCCTCTCCCTGTGTCCCATGTTGGAGAGAATCATGGAATCATAGAACAGCCCAGGTTGGAAGGGACCTTGAAAGATCCTCTGGTCCAACCTTTTGTGGGAAGGGGAGCCTAGCTGAGATTATCTAGCATCCTGTACTATTGCATCTTGAAAGCCTCCAGTGATGGCAAATCTGCCATGTCCCCAGGGAGGTTGTTCTAGTGAGTGATTGTTCTCACTGTAAAAATTTTTTCTTATATCAAGATGAAACTTCTCTCGGAGCAACTTGTACACATTGCCCCTTGTCTTCTCTGTCTGGCTCCTTGTGAACTGAGAGCCTCTGTCCCCCCTGGAGCCACCCTTTCAGTACTGGAATACTGTGATGGGATCCCCCACAAGCCTCCCCTTCTCCAGGGAGAAAAGACCTAACTCCTTCAGTCTTTCCTCATAGGGCAGATTCTCCAGCCCTTTGATCATCTTTGTGGCCCTCCTTGGGACACTCTCCAGCCTGTCTGTGTCTTCTTTGAATTCTCGGGACCAGAACTGGACACAGTACTCCAGGTGTGGCCTGACAAGCACTGAGTAGAGGGGGACAATCCTGTCTCTCTCTCTGTTAGTAATGACCCTGCAGATGCAGCCCAGGATCTGATTTGCCTCTGTCCACTGGATCCCCGGGGCCCTTTCAGCAAGACTGCTCCCCAGCCACCCAGTCCAGCCCCTACTGGGCCCTTTGGTTATGTTGTCCCAGGTACAGGACCTTGCACTTGTCTTTGTTAAACTTCATACGCTTCTGGCTAGCCCACTCTTACAGCCTGCCCAGGTTAAAAATAAGTGGGGGAGGCTGGGCGCCCTTGTGGGTGCTGCTGCCCCCCCCCCCAGCCTCCCCACTGCCACCCATGGGCCCTGGGGCCAGCCTGAAGTTGGGAGGAGCTGGCAGGGCTGCGGCTGGCCCAGAGCGCCCAGGAGGCCGCCAGACCCTCCAAGATGGTACCCAGCATTACTGCCCTGCCATCTTCTTCCTCCGGCGCCTTTGCCCCAAGTGCAGCCCAGGAAGCCCATGGGCTGCAGGGCCTTCACAAGAACCTGTCTGGGCCAGGGCCTGCCAGGTCCTTCTGCCACAGGGGCTGGATCTGCTTCTCCTCCATGGGTATGGCCCACTGCACTCTGGCCATAAGTTATAAAATTTAAGCCAGTTGCTACAGTACTGAACCAAGAACCTTGTGTTTGTCAGGAGCGTGATATCTTCTGGAGACATGCAGATTTTATCCTGAAGACATCTGGGTTAGTTTGCTCCTATGGCCGATGACCTTACAGCATTTTAAAATATGGGTTCTCTTGGCAATCCAGCTGTTTAGCCTGTAAGTGATATGCCTCTTTTCTTTTAGCTTTGCCTTCTGTTTCAGGAGTGGAGAAGAAAGGCAGGAACCTTTCCAAAGGCAGGGGCAAGTGCCTTTCTTCAGCCTTGTCCTAATGTCCTGGTGCAGAGCTGTTGTTCTGCTCTCCCATTCAGCTAAGGAAAGAAATACTAATTGGGAGTGCGGTTGAAGTGTTCCTCCTAAATGCATAATGGTAAAATTGGATGTCATTAAATGCCCACAGGTCATCTGCGGGTAAGCCTTGGGGTAATCTGATCCTCAGCCCTATCCAGGCCTTACCGTTCAAAGAATATGGGCAGAAGTTTACTTTGAGTTTTTTGTGTTTTAAGGAATGGCTTAGTCAAATAAAATTGTGTGTTTCTGAGCTTCTCCAACCATATGTAGTCTAACCCAGCTCTTTGGGAAAAGGCATGTGGTGGGTGAGATTTGTTCTTCATAGCAGTCAAAAAAAAAAAAAGTTTTGCTTCAGAAATTGCATCCGAACACAAGCATAACGAGAATTGCTCATCTCACAGTGAGAACAAGCTCGTACAGTTACACAAAATTTGGTCTTGAGAAAAGTGGTCTGAATATTTTATTTATTCCTCTCATATCCCTTTATGTCTCAAGCCTTGATTACATAGCTAAAAAGAATTTCCCTCATCTTTTTTAAGAGAGGTTGTGATGTGCCGTGTTGTCTCTCTCCAACTAGTTTCATATTGCACTAACCTGTGGTAATGAAAAGCGATGCTTTCTCAGTGCTCAGTGGTAGGTGAAAGAATGATATCTATCCGATGATCCTAGTAAGAACTCAATTGTATTATTATACGATGCTTGGGGAGATACTGAACAATACGCACCTGAAATCTTAAAATTCCTCCTTTCTCACTGGAGGGGGGGAGGTCTTTCTCTCGGAGGAACTTAGTTCAGAAGTAGTCCCTGCAGGATAGCCAAGACAGTGAGATTCCGGGAGCGTGTTTGTAAGGAGACATCTCCCTTCCCCAGTACCCATGGAGCCTGGCGCATTGTGATACACTCCAGTCACAGACCTGGGAATACAGAGTGTGAGAAGACACTTGCCAATTTTATTTCCCTGAATGCAACAGCCCTTTTTAATGGCAGAAGAATGTCTGCATTTCCACATCAGTTTAATAGTTTGCCTGTAGATCACATCCCTTCCTATCACAAAGAAATCATTTTTTCCTGCTGTGTAATTAATACACATGTACAGTGCGGCAAACATTTTCCTGTAGACTGCTTATTTTGCCTGTAAATTACAGGAAATCCTATACAATACACCTGGGAGCCCTGCAGCTTGAAATTAGAATACAAACTAACCCCACCTCCTCTTGCTTGGCCAGTTTACCAGTCAAATTTCAAAACTCTTTTTTTTGTTTGGATGTGTAATAAATTCTGATAGTGATGAACTCACTCGCCTCTATTCAGTTGAAGATTAATACAGGTTTTAATTCCAAAATGAAACCAGTTTATGGCTTACAGAATTAGTACAAAGGGATGAAAATGCGCAGAGGTTTCCAGTTGTGGGTTTTGTTCTGACACACATGCAACCTACAGATTTTTAACAAAATCCCTACAGTTTAAGGTATATCAGCAGTAAAATTGATGGCCAAGCCTTAGTTCTGTGTGATGTCACATCTATATGAGCCCTGAGATAGTGTTAAAATAGGAACAGCTGTTACTTGTTGTAGACACATAGACTTTTAAAAGGGAGGCTCTGTATTTTCCCTTCCTCATTTGCTCTCTGTGAATCTCGGTGACAAAAGAGCCCGCCAGGAAAACAGTAGTGGTGACTGCTGGAGCGTAGTGACCACCAGTCTTTATTAGTTTGGTGCAGACTAATAACAGTGCATTACCTTCATTTCATGTATTTTTGGTGTGTGTGGTCAAAGGGTTTTCTGCCAGCACAGGTTGCAGAAAATATCTCCAGCCTCTCAATGGTTTATGACCTCCATGCTGCAAAATGTGCAGCTTTATCTCTTGCTGTTGAATAAATACTCCAGTTCAGGAAGGGTACAGGAGTTTGGGGAAAAGATAGCTTGCAGCTCTCCAGTGCTCTGCAGACTGCTGACAGCTGTGGTGAAAGCCACTTCCCCAGAGGTCTCTGCCAGACATAATCACATCCCTACAGGTAAGAGAGGTAATGTAGACTCTTTGAAGCTCTCTCCTGGCTCTGGCTCCTTCTCTCTTGAAGTGGGAACTGCAATTGCATCTGTTTATTAGCAAGCATCGGAGACTAGCAAATTTCTGTCACTAAGAAGATCTGTTAAAAACAGAAGCAGGCCAAATCCAGCTCTTCATTTCAGCAGGGTAAATCTAGTCAAAACCAAGGCTCACACTGTGTAGCTGTTCTCCTGAAAGTGTACTAAGCGTAGGTTTGTACGCAGCTTTCCTGGGCAGCTGTGCTTGGTGGAGCAGTCCCAGCAGGTGTTCCCCCTAGGCATGGCTGGTTGTTTTGGGTGAGGAAGCAGGGAGTATTGGAAAAATAAAGTCTTACTGGTTGGATCCAACTGTGTATTTTTTACTATTGTATTTCTAACTTCCCCCCATTCAAAGGTACCCTCCCAGCCCTGGGCACTTCATCAAGATGTTACTTGCAAGGTTTGAATATGAGTTTATAAACACAGAGGAACTTGGCTGAGCAGGAAGATGGGCTCGGGCCTAGGCTTCATCAGTGTCTCAGAAAATCAGAAACACCAAATGCTGTTGCTTTGCAAGGCTTTTGATGCACTTGTGTCATTGGAAGCTGTTACTTTAAAGCCATGATGTCACTGTGGACAAATATGATGTCAGGGCTGTAAAAGAAGGAAATAAAACTTGCTAAAATTCCTCTTCTCGTTTGGAAGTTTCTATTTTCTATTGAACAGAAAATACTCTGTTCTCTTCCCTGTGACCTTCACCTTCTTTATAAGTACCCCTGCCAAGAGTGCTAAGGGTACACAGGAACCACCATTCCCCTTCTCCCTGTGGGAATATAGCTACCTTTTATTACTAGAACTAGTTCTTTCTTTAATGGTTTTGCAGTAAAAGGTAAAAAAAGAGTGTGAGAGAGAAGAAGAAAGTGGCCTTTTTAACTACTACAAGAGGTATTAAATAGTCAGCCAACCTCTGGAATCACTTCTCATTTTCCATGAAGCTGGGTAAGTAGTGTTATGGAGTTTTTTGGGTAAAGTTTATTGGAACGTCACAGTAGGACTACAAAAATGTGGATACTCTGATTGTTTTTGTTTAATAAGACTCAAGGCTCCTGGCTCTACCTCGCTTTAAAGTCTTATTGCTCTTTAAATTTTCTCCAGGGTTCAAGTCTATGGTTTAAAAAAAATAATTCACAGTCATGTAATTTCGTCTTATCCTGCAGGGCACTGTGTACCTTTTGTATTTACTCAGCTCCATGAAACTATGTGTCTTTTTGTAAGGTCTTCTGGTGATGTCATGGGTGACTCATATGTCCTTTTCATGGATCACCTGTCCAAAAACCTGGGAAATCAAAAGAGAGTTTGAATCAACACCAAAAGTTATAGATCCGTATTGTGACTATGTATCTGCAAATTTGATTTGGGTTGGTAGTTACAAAAAGGTAAATCACAGTTTGGCTTTCAAGTGTTTCCTCCTCTTCTGGTAATGATGTAGTCACTTTGAATTTTTGGACTGTTTCCATCCTTTGACATGACAATGGCTCTCAGCTCTCACCAGCAGTGAGCAAAGCAATTAGGAACAGATGAAATGACTCAAGCTCCCATTAGGCTTAAACTGAGCCTGTTCTTAGGAGTTTAAGTTTGTTGAACTTCAGTCTTTTCCTTTATTTCCTGTTCATGTTTCTTCTTTCTGGCTAACTGTCTCCTATGAGGTTCTGCCACTTGAAGCAGGGATATTTAAAACAGTAAGAAACGGGTAGTGAAATAAGAACTGCGGACAAGCCACACTTTGCATGTCCAAGAGTCTCAAATAAATATTGATATTTCTTGAGTTATCGGAACCAAATTCAAAACCTTTTGGTCTTGTCCTTTGCCAATTCTTATGTTCCCTTGGAAATGCTGAAAGTGGACTAGTGTTTAATCATTGCTTATTCTGTCATTACTTGCTCTGTCTGAAGGCTTGTTTCACACATGGGCTTGACACAACTCTGTTGAAAAGCTGGTTGAGTCAAAGGTATGCCTGTAGCTGGCACCACGATATCCCCTCTTTTGGGGTGTTGGGAGTTTGAATCAGAGGTGTGGAGCCTAGGCCAGCTCTGTGTGGTGCCTAGAGCCCCACCAGACCTCCTCCACTTAGTGAAAATAGTTTACAGCTGTTTACTCAAGGACTGACTAACAAGACCGACTTCCTTATGAGGGATGTTCTCTCGAAGGTGAAACCAAGTTTTACACAGTGTGTTTAAGAACAGTTTGTTTGGGCAGTCTCTCAAGTCTTTTCAAGCCCTCTTCTAAGCCTCCCAGATTTTGCCACTGATGAAGGCTGACTTTTGCTCACAGGTTGGTCTTTTTCCCAACTGGATGCACCTCCATAGTCCCGCACGCCGTATCTGTCTCATGTTGCTGGTGAGGCCACATAGTCAACCTGTTACCTTACCCCAAAATTTCACTGTGTTGAATCCAGCCCTGATTTCGAGCTGCCACTGGAAATGGAATGATCTGAGTTTTGTTCATGCAAGGAAGAGAAATTAGCAAGTAATGACATAAAAAACCTGAGACAAGGCATGCATTTGTTTAAGAGTAGTTCAGTGTTCGGTAAACCCTGTTCTCACACAGATTTTTTGGGCAATATTTTAGACAGAGCTTCTTTGATGATGCTGTGGATGTCAGATTAAAAGGACAAGTAAAACAAATATTTTTTCTATGTGTTACTGGTTAGATTATCTTGTTTAAAATAATACTTTCATCATCTAGCTATTTTTCTAACCAGCCTGGAAATGCCAGAGGCTCAGCAAGCTTGGTAGTTCTTCTGGTAGGTGAAAGAATCATGATAGGAGTGGATATTCCCAACCTCGCACAACTCTAATTAAGAGTAATTCTTAGTAATGGACTTTGGCTGCAGGCTAAATAAATACCACTCCTGAATATTTTTCTTAAATCATGCAGGACTGTGTTAATTGAAACTCTCACATCTTCTAGATTCAATCCAACTCCGTGTTCTCCAATTTCTGTCTTCTTGTGCATGTTGCTGAAGTGCACCTGCTAATAGCAGTGTAATTAAAGGCATGGCAGTATTACCTTTCAAATCTTTTGTTACAGGGGTCACGTATTGCCTGGCCCCAAAAAAACTCTCTTTGAACTGAAACATGGCATGCATAGTTGCTGCGAAAATATCTTTTCTTACCAGTTGAAAAATAGCCATCTCTAGTCCTCTCTGAGGTACCGGTTGCAACAGTAACTGCTGCACAATTTTAGGCAGAGGACAGGAATGAAACATATTTAAGATCTGCAACTTTCAGAGAACTAAATTTGTAGGTCCTCAGATATTTTCCTCAGGCAGGCTTCTTCCTAGGGTTTATTTCTCAAGAAGGGGAGGGGGTAGAATGACTGAAGCCTGGTTTTTATTGAAAGACTTTAAATGAATGGCAAGCTTACAGAAGAGGGACACCTGAGACCGGCTCCTCAGCCTTGCAACATTGAAGAACACTGTTGGCATCAGTAAAGCTGTTGTTTCTCTTTCTTTCCTTTCCTGGATGAATTTTAACTTCACTGTATTGCTGCTGAGCATTCATAAAAGACCCCTACTGAATTCACAACTTGCAATATGTTCCCAGCCAAGTGCAGGGAAACAAGGATGCACAGTGATGGTAGGTGGAGAAGGCCACAAAGGCAAGGCAGCAATATCAACTCTTGCTTTGCAAAGTGCACTAAGTGCACACATACAGAAGGCTGGTGGTTTTGGGAAACAAAATAGAAGGGAAGAATGACTAGTCTTGCCAAGCAGAGAGGACAAATCCACCAGGAAATTAGCAACATTCTCAGGTTTCTGGTGGTTGTTGCCAATAGTGGAGGAAAAAAATGCTGAAAGAAAGAAAGGAACTTAAGTGTGCTTAGCACAGGATTCATATAAAAAAAAAGAGATTAGGATCAGGTTTTCAAAGGCATAGGCAACGGGTTCTCCGCCTCAGGTTTGCAGACACACATGTTGCTCCGCAGCCATTGGCATATGCACATACAGACCTGCTTCTGTGCTTACAGGACCAATGCTAGGCAATGGCAGACTGCATATGATGGTTTGTCACCCTAGGGTAGCACTTGCATTTGACTGTGTACCATCTTCGTGTGTATAAAAATTCCGGAGGCAGATCTTGCCCCTGGAAGCCTGTCTCTCTTGTGCTTTTTCAGTAGAGCAAATCCAAGGAGAAGATTGGTCTCTGAGGATGTTCTAGCAGCAGAGGAAAATTGGCTCATGACATATGAATTCTCTAACCATGCACTGCAATGCCACCAGCAGTCCTAGGGGTGACCTGGGGGAAACAGGCCGTTTCTATTCTAGCCTAGAGACTACACACAGGCCAAACTGGGCCTTGCCTGCTGCCTGGATTGAGGGTGTGAATATGGGAGGGAAGTTAACATGGCTTCGCCTAGGTCTTCCTTATGCATGTAACACAGCTGCAGCAAAAGATTCAGCTCTAGGTTCTTAGCATTATGGCTGAAATCTATGCCTCAGTCAGAGCAAGAAGCTACAGAATAGCGGGGGCTCTTGTGTGTATGCCTGAATGCCAGACACACCAACAAGAATTTAAGGATATTGCTTAAACCATAACTGAAAACTTCCTTGCTTTAGTGAGTTCAAGTCAAACATCGACTGGTATTTGATCAGATGGTGGGCTGATTTTTTTATTATTATTATTTTTAATATGGTTTAATTATATTGAAACTATATTTGGGGTTCAGTAACCAGTGGCTTGAAAATTAACTGAATTATGAAAGCTGAAATGTTGTTAGCAGCATCAGTTAATGACAAGGTCACCACCACTGTCATATTCAAAAGAAATGTCACACTTGAATGAGGCTGAGACGGCTGTACTGTCCCATGGTTCCAGGTAGAGAAAATGAAGCAAGGGCTCCTTGGGTACTGTTTTATCCCATGGTTGAATCTAATGCATTATTTTTTCAGCTCATTTTGGTTCTGCTGTGTTCCTTCAACATATGGAGTCCCTAGACATTAAGCTGTAACATGGAAACTTTGGGGGCTGGGAATTACAGATCATGAATAGATTGAAAAGTCCAACTAAATGGTCCCTTGGCTTGTTTGTGTAAAGATAAACTTTTGTTGTTTCTGCCTTTTACAAAAATCAAGTAAGTCTAGAATTATTTTACTCTTTCAGGCTGTAATAGGGATCAGACTTTGAGCACGCCCTGTATACCAGCACAAAAATGCAGAGATGCATCTCAGGTACTGACTCAAGAGGTGTTGTTAATTGAAAAGGGGAAGTGTAAGAGTTCTTGTTGGAGATACGGGAAAAATTAACTGTAAAATTCTTGATGTTTGCAGACTATTAAATTTAAAGCCCTGATTTTATAATTTAGTGTAAATCAAACCGAAGATAATGATATTGCGCTTGACGCTGTGCTACCAAAGTCAGTGAGAGCAGGATTAATCCTGGCATTGTTCAGCTGGTGACTGAGTAACTGATGGAGGAGATTACTCAGAGCCTACTCTCTTGTCAAGCTTGCTGTTTGAACTACACTATAAGGCTGAAATTAAGCAGTACTGTATTTGTCTGTGTGTTTTTGATAAAATGAGTTAGTGGCAAGATTAGGAAAATAAGAGTCTTTTCAGAACTGAAGCCATACTTTGACCCAAAAACTGATCTTAGTCATAATTAGGGCACATACCTTGTTGGGAACAAACTGGAACAGTAACCCAGCTGGGTGAATGTCTGATAGCTCCCTAAGCTGCTTCAGCACAAAAGCCAACAAGCTGCTTTCACTGGCCATTTAAGTTACCAGCAGATAGGTGGTAACAATCAACTGGAGGGCCTTAAAATCTTAACCCACACCAGCTATTTGCAGAGTGAATGTACCTCTGTGTCATTAGACTGAAAGAGGTCAATGCACTTTGCTTTTCTTTCCCCACCTCCCATCACAGTCTTATTTGTCTGAAGCCCTCTGTGAAGCTGCAATACATCTGACAATTTGTATTAAACCTCCCAGTTCATCTCCCTTTCCAAACCTTTCTGGGACACCAGCATGGAGACATATGTTATCAGACCTCTCTGGATGAGCGTCAGGTAGCAAGAGCCATCCAAAGGGAGTGCTGTTGCAGCTCACCACAAATTCAGGAAGGTCTAAGCAGCTTAATATAGATCCTGAAGAAGGAGCTGAGAAGGTGGTCAGTGAGGATGAAAAGTGTAGCTAGGGCTAGGGAAAGAGATGAGCAGCAGCTTCAGGTGGGAGGTGAGGCTGTGGGAAAGAGATGGCAGAATAATAAAAGAAAAGAGCATTTAGGTACAAAAGACAGAGGAGGAGCAAATTTTGAGTAGAAAAATGTCTAAGGCTCTGGAGGTAAAATGGTTGAACTTTAGGAATTTTGCTATTTGTTTTCGAGAACTCCAGTGGTGAATGTTCAAGGCAACTTTATTTGAATGCTTTGTTGGACCTCCACAATGTCCTGCTAAAATCATTGAGATTTCTACCCTGAAGACACTGCTTATTTACTTATTTACATATCTTCTTTCCCTGCCACTGTGCTAGGGTTAGAGCAAAGAGTGAGTGTTTTCAGTCTTCTCCATGATGTGAAGAACTTCTGCAAACTGAGAGCAGCTCAGAAACTCATTTATCAGTATGCCAAGGTTGACGTGCTTGTGCCTTTACTGCCACCCATTTTCGTGTTTCCAATATTTACAGTGGGAGAGAGGAAGGTCAGGATGATTAGAAGATCTTGTGCTGTAGAAAAGGAGCCAGACAATACAATAAAAGAGAATTTTACCCTGATAATAGTAGTAATAATAATAATAATAATTATTATTATTAATAATCACCAATTATTTAGCCAAAAAATCACATTAAAGCTGAAGAGAACGATTGCGTTTACTGTTTATGTAAACTACTTGGGTTACTGTTAGCTGTTCATTAGTGAGTCTTAGAGGTCTGAAAATTTCAGTCTATGATATTAAAAACACACATTTGTTTTCTGTAATCATAACTAAACTGCAGAGCAGGGATGGGAGTGTTCCTTATGAATTTGAGAGCCCCAGCATTTCAAGAATGCAGCCGTTTCTTTCAAAAGAGAAATGCATTTAAAACTGTGGCTTTCTTTTCTGTTGCTACCCACTTCCTTAACAATTTTTGTAAAAAGCTGTAGTTCCAGCTTTATCTAGGTTTTCTCTGAGCTTTTGCAAGCAGGAGCTATTGCTGTAAGCTGAGAAGTGTTAGATGCTGCCCTTTGTAGGATAACAAAGTGCATCTTCAAGTAAAGAATTTGGAAGATTTGGGCTCATAAATTGTTTTTATCTGAACTCTCCAGTCCACACAAACCAATATTTTTTCATGTTCAGTTACTCTCCAGACAGGTATATGGTTGCAGTTCTCAGGCTTATAAAGGAAACGCAGTATACAGTGCACTGAAAAGGGATATAGCAGAGGCAAACAAATCCAAACCATGTGTGTAGGCATATGTGTGTGTGCATGTAAGCTTCATGTCTGTTGAGATATTTATTTGCTTCTGAAGCTGTTTTTTCACAATGGGTTCAAATTTGGTCAAATCATGATGTGAAATGTGGAAGGCGAGCTTAACTTCAGCTGTAAGTGGGATCTACGTGTCCGGCAATTGGTAAATACATCAGAGAGTTTTCTATGCTTGAAATCAGCTTTCTACTTCCTAATGGACAGGGAGCTAGAAATCATGATAAGAACCCCTTCCACTCCTGAGTTTTTATGGGTAGTCTCTTCATAGTTAATAAATGAGTTGGGCTTGATGGAAGTGTGTTACAGTGTTTTGGTTTCCAGTCCACTTGGGGCCCAGTGCTGCATTCTTCTTGCTCCCTAGACTCCCCTTGAACTAAATGGGAGGTGTGGGTGAACAAGATCAGACCCCTTGTCTGCAGACGCTGAAGCCACATGCAGCCTCCAGTGACCTCCCTCGCTTTCCGCAAACACTAAATTTATTGCTAGTTTAAAAAAAAGTGAGGCACTTCAGCTTCTTTTCAAAATAGAGAGAAACAATAGGGCACACTGTAGTGAGTTCTAAGTCTTTTATCTTTCTACAGATTCAACCACAGTATTGATTCTTTATTGACCTAAACTGTCCTAAGCGTGGCTGTGGTTTTTTCTCATATAGTCTATGGGAGAGTTAAGGCAGCTACTACTTTAATATTGATTTTTGTGAAAAAGGTGCAGGAAAGGGGGCAATTTGTGTCTGCAGTTGCTCTTCACTATAAAAGATACCATTGTTAGGAGCTTATAGCATTATATCAAGGGTCTTAATCTGTAGCAATCTTTTTTTACAACTTAGAAATAGGCTTGGGCAAATGTGTTATTGGTGTTAATGATATTTTGAAGTGAAGAAAATTTGTCAGCCTTTCCAAGTAAAATGTTCAACTTAAGCATTTGAGAACTTGACAGGTTTGTTACATGTGTTTGCAGGAATTATGTCTTTTGTTCCCCTGAAAAAAAAAAAATGAAAAAAAGAATGTCCATTTGAATAAACAGTGATAATAATGTTATCTGAAGAAATCTTTAATAAATTAAAATTATTACTGCAGGCTTAAATAAGCTGTAAGTTTTGACAAGAAGGGCATTATCATCTAATTATACTTACTTTATGAAAGAGAGGGGCAAGGGCCAACCTGTGAGCCGTCTAAACCACAGTAATAGAGTGATCCCGTCTGCAGACTAAAGAAGGAGCCATCAGACAACAATAAAACACAGCCAGTGAGCTGAAAATTGCAACCGAACCCCTGATTCACACAGATACACCATCTTAACTGTTATGAAAACTAGCAAAGCAGTATAAGTGCAGGGCAGAACAGCCTTTGCTAAGCGCATAAGAGAATCCTGTGCCAGATATTTTATGGTATTCCTAAAGGTTTCTTTAATTATCAGTTAAACACTACTGTACATTAGCTTCCTATTGGCTAAGTGCTTGGTGTAAGGGTCTGCATCAGCATTTGCAAACAGGTGAAAAGATATAACCGATACATAAATTGCCTTCTTCCTGTGGGCACCTGGTTTGCTAAGAACACTTAAGAAATTCCAAGACGACACCTGCTAGCTGCTTTATTGGTGTATATCTCATATATTCTGCTGTTAGTCTGATTCACTGTGTTGAATTATAAAGAACTGTGCCTACTGAAACACATTGCTTTTTTCATACAAGCCATGGGAAAAGCTAGGTCCACTAAGTGGAGTAAACTGAAAGTATTCACATGCCCTCTGGATGTGCTATGTGTGAGCCGGTACATGTGGTATTCCTCTAATACCTGCTATTTAATATTTTCCATTCAGAGAATCGATAAACAGAAAAATCGTTGTGTGCTAATGTCTGTAATCTTTTTGAACGTTTGATTTGTTTAGCAAATAAGTTTGACTTGTTTAAAACCTCCACTGGCTGCATTTATTTCACAGAAGGAAAAAAATTTTGATCATAATAATCTGCCAGAATTAAGAAACTAGCATAAATCTTGCTTGTCTTAGGTTGGATTTGGAAGTACACTCTCCACAAATCAAGTCTCTTACGTATGTACACATAGTTTTGTTTTGCATATATATATAATATTATATTTTAAAACTGGTAATCTAGGCCCTCTCCTGCATGTACTTATGATATATGTTTATTCATATGCACCTGACTACATATGATTCCCTGCCCCACCCCACCCCCACCCCCGTTAGAATCTTGTCTCATTTAGCATTCAGGATATTTTAAGGATGAAGCAACACTTGCAATAGAGATGGGCATTGTCCTTAGTCCTCTGCAAAAATCAGTCAGTGTTTTTTGTCTCCTCCTTTCTAGGCCTGGATCACCCTGTGAAGATGGGCACAAAAACCTAGGCAGCTTGAAGGCAGTAAGAGAAGCACCCAGCCTCGTCAGAGGGCTGCAAGGGTACAGAGAGGTGGACCACATGCCCTGTGGGAATGGCATGTGCACAGACCAGTAACGTGGCTGCGGACAAGGGCAGAGCACTGGGAGGTGGTTCCAGAGCTATTCACAACAAAGATAAGGTTGTGGACAAAGTAATGACTTTTCCTCATCTTTGTCATTTGAAAGCACCTCAGCACCTCTTGTGGAATTATCCCAAACCAGTTTAGCTTGTGGTGCATGTTGGGCAGGTAGATTCTGAGCCCAAACTCTTAAACTTGCTGGTATTATAAGGGACTGAAATGGCCACCCATGCCTGTGGCACACAGCCTTAATAACAGGGAGGGCTTCAGTCTCACTCCCCATCTTTGTTTCCCATAAATACGTCACATCTCGCTTTGTCTCACAGAACTCTAGGAAGGTTAAAAATAGAGACAACACAAATGGATGTGTGCTGGGGATGTGGATGGTTTTAGTTTCCATTCCTTTCTCTGTCACAAGGGCTAAGCAGCCTTTTGCCTTTACCCGTGGGCTGGGGCCCGCAGTTTTTAGCATAAATGAGGATGGTTTGGTAAAAACTGTGAACAGAAAGGTCCTTAAAAAAAGAGAGGTTCAGACATTTTTGGCCGAAGTAATTGAAGATGCCCTACAGTTACTGTACACACAAGGTGTAAATTTGCCTAGGTATTGCTGCTCTAATGTGGCCTTTCATGCTTATTTTATCATTTTGTATATAAATCCCTATAATGTGCCAAGACTGTAACTGATATAACTTCATGTCTCTTTTCATTCATGCCAGCAAGCTGAACAAGTGGGATGAGGTTACAGTAAACAAGAGGGAGATCGCTAGGGATAGAGATTTTAAGAGTCCACAAAAACAAAGAGCAGCAGAGAATCTGAGACACGAGAATCTCTCCATGAGAAGAATGCTCAGAGCACAAACTTATATCCCCCCTTGGCATAAATACGTACAGACAAAAATGACTCACTGTGTGAGTCAGAGAGAGGAGGTTTTATTTACACCACAGAACTTGGAAATAAAATTTCCACTGATTCTATTCTGTTCAGCAATTGTGGGTATAAGCAAAAGGCTGTTAACACTTCTGTATGAATCAAATTTTTAAAAATCACTCCGCCCTTCAATCAGAACTGTTTTCTCACTTATGTGAATTAACCTACAGAACTGGCACATGAAGCAATTTGTTTCAGTATCTATTACTGAATATGTTTTGGCCTGGATCCATAAAAGCGTTTAGGAGCCCGAGTTGCACTGAACAGAGGAAAAAAGTGTGTTATTCCTGGTTACTACAAGGAACTGGAGCACATTGCTCTTTTCTCTGGGCAAATTTCAGTCTAGGACTCTACAGCCAGGCTTTGCAACAGCACTGGGGCTCTTCCTGGCTGGTGAAGGGAGGCATCTGCCCGGGCATTTATGAAATCTAGTTCTTGGAGGTCCTTGTATGCGGGGCATTGCACAATGTATACTCTGTCAGGGGAGCAAAGCTGGTAGAAGTGGCACATAATGTGACCATGAGGTATCTTGGGACTGAATTACCCCAGTATAAAATATACCTGTTTACTTTGAGAAGGGAATGGAACTTAAATGTATTAATTTTTTACAATATAGATAAATTTCTGGTAGAAAGAAAACTTTTTTTGGCGAACTTTTTCATCTAGTAGAATGTCTGAGTTGCTGAAAACTATTTTGATAGATATTTTGTTGCCGTCCCTATCAGCCTTTCATATCCTGCAGCTCCCCACGCCACCATCTCATAATAGCAATTTTTCATGGTGTCCAGTTCGGCTGTGTCTGAATGGGTGATCTACAGGTGGTGAAGTCTCCTCCTCATTTCCCAACTCCTCTAATCCTCTGTAAGAGAGCGTCACGATGAATTTGTTGTTTGAATTTGTGACACATTGGAATTCGCATGTTCATTGATGGAACAGAACATCTTTTTTTCTATTCTTCTACATATGGACTCTTGACAATTATTTTTTTCTAAAGAAAATACGATGTTTGCGGCAAACATTTAGGGTGTGTTAAGATGCCAAGTGTAAAGAATGGGTGAAAAGGTGTGATGTCTGCAAACAGAGCCAGTCTACAGACGGTTAGTCATGAAAATGGCCAAGGTAAATAAGACACTGCTGAAACTGTCTTAGCCCCCCACAGTCCTCATGTGTGGGTTTATACATGCCAGCAGAGCCAAGTTAACCTTAATTGTGTGTTGTTTAACTTGGCTATAAATGGATAACCCTTTTTGTAACTTGGCTCTGATTGTAGGTATCACACCTTTAAATTACTGACCTTTCTTGTCTAAATTGTTTTTTTAATACATGTTAAATATTTTTTATCTAGTTTAATTTCCTAGGGCTTCTTACGGTAGAAAATATTACAGAAAATATTTCTGCTGATAGAAGAACATAATTTAATATTAAAAATGTCTTAAATTCTCAATGGCTAGACAGGTCAGTGGTTTTTAAAACCTGATACCTTTTGAAGGAAGTAGTGCCAGAAAAACTCACTAGAATTTGATGTGCTGTTTTTTCTGCACATTTGTTGGCAAAGGGAACAGGAATGCAACTTTGCTACAATTCTTAAATAAGAAAAATATTTGAACTGTAATAACCAATCAATATTTCTTCTTATTCTTCTTTCAGCATCATGTTTCTTAATAGTGGCTTTAATGTGTCAACAGTTTGTTACCATGATCCTCTGAAATTCTGAGAAGATACAGTGTTTCTCTGTTTGAAGGTAGACTATTAGTACTGTCCCATTTAATTGCAATTTGTGATGGTTTTACCTGCACGTTATGTGTAATGGAAGTATTCTAATTGCTGGTTAACAGAAGGTTTTTACCAGTTTTGCAGGTTGGGTAACTCAAGGTATATTGCTATCCACAGTAGCAGTGGCACACACAATCTTGGGACTTGGCCCAGTTCTTACAAAATTCAATTGAAGGGCTTCTGTTGACATTGGTGGATCAAGTCTTTCGTGATGAGAGTGAGGAGTAATTATTTTTTTGCGTGTGGGGTGTCTCATCAGGAATTATGCTGTTGTGAGTCAGTTTGTTCTGGTGGTGAAGTTTGCACTTGAGTTTCCATTATAACTCTGATTTTGTCTCATACTTTAACACCCTTAGAAATGCCACACTGGACTAAGGGGAGTAAGTTTTTTTTATCCAGTGACATACAGGTTAGATGTTCTTGGAACAGTTCCCACTAAAGCAGGGGACAGTATTACAAAATCTACTACCATTTGTACTAATTAGCAACTTTGCTGACAGCCTCTGGTGAGTAACTCATTACTGTCTATTTGTGTGCTTGGCTTATAAATCCCCTAGCAGCCAGACTGTATGCACTGTTGTAGTACAATGTTGTTGTGGTATAAGACCTTTTTCTTGAGCATTAGCATGCCTCTTCCTTTCTCCACGCATGGTGCTTGAAGTATAAGTAGGTCAGTGGCATGGAGACGCAGCCCCTAAGTAAGAAGGGCTTCCAGTGTTTCTTTTTCCCCCTTTTTTGGTCCTGAAGTAGAGATGAGTAAAATCTGCTCATTTCTGGCACCACTCTTGCTGATGCTGCTTGTTTCTCACCACATTTTAAATTTTTCTCTGATTTGACCTTCACCCTTGCTTGTGGGCATGGAATCACATACTTTAGCATGGTTTTTTTTCTTCCCTCTGTACCCATGTTAGTCAGGACTGTTGGAATTTTGAAGTACTTCTGCCACGATTCAACACAAATGTTCTTTTTCAATTTCTGTAGGTAAATTCTGCTATTCAGTGATTTTTCACCCATCCTTTATCATAGGCTATGTCTTTTCCATTTGGTAATGAATCATTCCCCTAGGAGGAGTATCATTTGCTCAATTCAATGGACTTGTCACGATGCAGATACATGCATTTCTTTCACCTATCATTTTGATTTCAGTTTTCCTGCAGTTTATTGGCTTCAATCTATATTTTCTTCGTGATCTGTTGCTAAAGCTTCCTTTCCCAACTCTAGTAGATAACTCCAACTATATTGAATTCTGTGCTGCCCTGATGGCATACCTACACTTTCTGCCTTTCTCTGGAGGTATTATCTACATATTCAATTTAGTCATTTGCGCCATACCCTCTCATGATTCCATTTAGTATCTGTCCTGAGCCTCCAGTCTGGTTTATGTTGGTTTTCTCCAACTTTTTGCTTTAGAAATAAAAGTGCTCTGTCCTGTGAAACTACCATATGTCTAATGAAATAAAGAGGACAAGGATGAACAAACATCTCTTAAGCATGGGCTTGGATGACACTGCATAAACAGAAAACAGTCATTATTCTACACATCAGATTGTGCTTTTTATTTATATAGTGATCGGATGATAGGGATGTGCTAGAATGAAATGTGCTAGAATGGGGGGGGGGGGGTTTCCAGTACTTGTTTCAAATAAGCTTTTTCACAAGAGATGAGGTGGGCTGAGGGTTAAATGAGCTAATTACAAACCGGAACTCCTGTGTTCCTTCCTTTATTTCTGACTCATTGTAAGACTTTGAACTAGTCACTTCAATATTCCTTAGCTGCGGTTTTCCTTGTTTGCAAAACGAGCCACGTGTTTTTACCTGTTTCATTGTTTGGTGAGACAGATCCTGCATCACTGCAGTGAGGAGTCCTCACTGCTGGCATCCATAGGAGCAGGTTTTGGAGCAATATGAATCTCTTTTGTCAAATGCCTGTAAATTACTTAAGAGCTCTTTAGATGGAAGAGAAATTATTATTAAAACACTGTTTTGGTGCCTTAAAACCAACTTGACACTGGCACCAGATTCTTGAAAATAAAAAATGGCAGAGATTTTACTTAAGGATCTCCCCATGGGCTTGGCTAGATGGGTTTCTAATGAGCAGGTCTTTTATTTCTGAGATGTTCTGTACCTCCCTGCCACAATTATTCATATGCAAGTCCTAGAGCCAAATTCTGCCCTTAGATGCATGTTTACTTCTCCCATTGGCTTTCTTGAAAGCTGCAGGCATTATTCCTAAACCATCGTTTGGCCTCCAGTTGTACTGTGGTCCTATTTGTCTGTCCAAAATGACTGTGGCTCTCCATTTATAATCTTGTAATTTGTAACCTTTATTGAGATACTGCTGTGGTTTTTCTTTCATTACTGGCATCTTATTGTAATATTGATTTTTTGTTAAATGGAACTGCATTGGTAATTTTGGCTGGCAGCTTCTTGGTTTTGCTTTCTTTTGTATACTTTTTGAGGGTGGAAGAGTATTCCCTGCACTATATTGAAACTGATTTCTTTGATCTGACTCTTGCGTTTTGTCTGTCTAAACAAATTTAATTTTTGCTTAATCTGTCTATGCAGTTCCCAGTCACTATGGTATCTAGGCACTAAATTATAGCCCTCTTCTGAGTGTTTTCTTCTCGTAACGATGCTAACTTCCTTTTTCAGTGAATTACCTAGTCATTGTCATGCTTTTGTAAACAGTTCCTTCTCTACCTATTGATTTTGGTCTAACATTAGTGACCACCCACTGTTTCAGATTGGGAGAGAGAATAATTGTTATATAGGCATCCACATGCATACAGACACAAACTCATACACCTGCTCTCAGAGTGGACACCTTCAGCAGTTTAATTCTCATGGAGAGTTATACCAGTGAGTCTCATCTGGACTGGGGCAAGGCCGAGCCTGGAGGATGGGCAGCCTGGAGTGTGCAAGGTACAGTGAGAATGTCATGCATGTGTTTTGGGAAATTATATAGCATTCAGGAGTGCAAGGAGCTTTATATGGAGGGCAGGGTTTCTGCGCTATTGGGAAATGATGTTGGCCTGCAAAATAGCTGCACAGTGAATTATAGATGTTCCTGGCTCTCCCCAGTCCCCACTTCCCGGCATGTATACCCACCACAGTGGCTGTGAGGGGATGGCACAGGAGCGCTGTCAGAGCATTTGGCTTGCGGAGCATAGTGCTTCCCACCCTTTCAAACTGCTTTGCTGCCACCTCCTTCTTGTAGTGCATTTCCTGGGCTTAGCAGTGCTCCCTTCATTGGCAGTCCTGGCACAACCACTGCCATGGCCCGGCACTGACTTCCTGAGCTCTGCTGCCTCATCCCTGCCACCTCCTATCTCCTGCAGCCTCCTCGCTCACTGCTCAGGTGGCCTCTCCTCCTCTTCCTCCTATTTTCAGCCACATCCCTGAGAAACTCAGGCTTTTCCCCACTGGTTCCCTACCCTTCACGCTGCCTTTGATGCATCCCAAAGTAACTTCTGTGTGCTGCCTGCCCCAGTGGTGCGGGAGGCTCCTCCGCTGCTGCTTGCTGACTCCACCAGGTCAGAAGCCCTGAAATACATTTGGGGGAAGTGAGATTCCCATTCAGCACAGCACCTTTCTTGTATTTCACATACCTGTTACCCATTGCTTAATTGCACAACAGCTCTCTGAAAGACCTAGGAGCACTTGGGTGCAGTCGTCTCACCCATCACATGGGGCAGTGCAGGGCTGAGGCAGAGTCCTCATGGGAACTCCACGGACTCAGCACTTTCACAAAGCAGAGCACTTGTTTAGTCACGTGGAAACGATTTAGAGGTCTAAATTTTGGCATTAAAAAGTGCCATATATATATATGGAGAATGCAAAACTGAGAAAACCCAAAAATATTTTGCATACAACAGGCAAATACCTGGTGCCAATACCAGTAGCCATCTCTCCATTGTTGGGTGTGCACTTGCTGTGACAAACAGGAGATAATGAATGTGCTGCTGTTTGAAAGGGGCAATTCCAGGTTTCTGAAGAACAATCACCCATGGTTTTTGGTCAGGAAAAGAGGAAAAAGCCCTCTCAAATCTGGCAGTGCCCCTGTATACCCGATTCCTAGGAACGTAAGCATCCATCCCCTATCTTGCTTGTGCCTCTCTTTGGAACATGGAGGCTGTACGTCCCTGTGTGCCAGATGGTTTTCTGGAAAGCATCAAGACAGCCACCGCACTTGGTGTTTGGTTAACAGACCTGTACAAAAAAGTGATTCACAGACTACAGATTTATTGTCAATTTTGTTATGCTTAAGGCAGGCAGTAATTTCAGTTTTCACTGCCATTAGCTAATAATAGTAATTAATTAGTAAATTGTGCTGTTGGGATCTCAGGGTGAACTATCAGGGAAAATGTAAATTTAAAAAAAAAAAAAAAAAAAAGGCCACAAGTGTTTCTGAGTTTCCTGTCACAATTGAGAGTTTGTGCCTATCCCATCCCTCCAAACTGAATTTCTGAAGAACAACTTATATCGCCCACAGCACTGTCTGGGAAGTGTTTGAAGCAAAATGAGAAGGTATACCTAAAAGCATCAGAAGGGCGCTAGGAAGTGAATGGAAAAGCCACAGAGAGCTGTGTTACTGTGCTAGCAGATGGAGAACCGGGGCTGAAATCTACCCTGTTTCAGCCTTTCCCCTGCCAGTGGTGAAAGTCTCCTTTCCTCAAGTGAGGAGTGTGACATGAGACTCCCTGCTGGCAGCCGCTGCCCCACACTCCTTTGGATCCTCCACCATGTGCCTTCCACCGCACCTGAGCTCCACATTTGCAGTCATGATATTAAGGCCTGAGCTTTCTCTTATAAGGAATTGCTGAGTGAATCAAATCTATATTCACATTACTCCTTCATTTTCAGGATCTGAAAACCTCACATTAAATGAGGAGGGGAGGGGAGGTGTTTTGTTGTTGGGGTTTTTCCCTGATTATACTGACTTCCCAGTAAGGAAGTTTTGGATATAACACTAATAAAGAAGAAAACACTAAGATAAATCCAGGGTTTTCAATTCAAGGTCATTTTGAACCCTTTAACTGGCTGCAAGAGAAAGTGGGGGAGAAACTAATTAAAAAATGTGAATTAGGCTGAGTCATTTTCACCATGAATTGTTTGCAGCTGTCAGAATCAGATCTACATAGTTTGGTATAGCTCAATTTCCTTTCCAAGTTAATAACACATTGAACAAACATACTACACTAGACTGCTTTTTTTCTTTCAAATAACCTCACAGTGGATCTGCATTCCTAGTATAAAAATGTCTCTATTAGCTTAGGCTATTTATAGAACATCAGAGGGCTGAAAGATAGTTAAAAATTAATCGATTACCATCAAATAACAGACACTAAAACTCAGTGTATGAAATGCCTTCCTCTACTGAATAAATTAATAGCAAGAGGAGAAATGTACGTTCCTGATTTACTGGCCGGCCAGATTCAATTTAACACTCTCCAGTGCAGCTCATCAGCATTCAGAGCTGTACAGTTCAGGTGGTGCTTTCAGTAGTTGTCCTGTGCCTGACGGGCCAGGTTGGGGGAAGGCGGTATGCTTTGCAGGGAGGACATAAAGGGTTGAGGTGTCCAGCTTCAGATGAAAGATCTTTGGAAGGATCAGCTCCTGGGGTCTAATACCTGCTGCTGAATGATTCCTCTTGACATGTCCAAAGGTGGCATTGGGGGATTACTCTTTCTACAATCTCCATGTCATGATCTTTTCTTTCTGTTGAAATAGTTAAAAGCAGTGGTGGGGAAGTGGCACCATCTGTGTGTAGAGGGTAAAAAACGTGGGCTTACAAAATATTAAGATGCTTCTCTAATAATCTTATTGGGGATAGTGAAATGCTGCTCTGGCCTTTATACTATGGGGCTATAATCATGTCATGGACTGTGAAGAGAAATAAAATGATTTATGAAACCAATACAAATAATTATGGAGGAAAAAAAAGCTTTCAGGAACATAAGTCGTTCTTCAGGTCTGAAAGGAAGCAAAAGGAGAACTTGGTTCCAAGTTTGCTGCTTCTGTATCATATCTGAAGAAGGGCTTGTGTCCCCCAGAGCTTCTCTGTTTCTTCTAAGTGTGCCAGTCAGTCTCATAAAAGATACTATTTCCCTGTGGAATTCGCCTTTTTATCAAGTCATATTTTCGAGCAACAGGTTTGGCAGTGGGCAAAGCTGCCTGGTGGGGTTTATCACTTTCAGGCACCGCAGGACTTTTGTGCCAAGGCAGGCAAAGCCCAGGACACTGTTGACAATGCACTGCTGTGTCTGCACAGCTCAGGTTGATGCTAGTTTAGCAGTGAAATTATTTTTGTGACTTACGGGTACATCTAAATCTAGGGTAGTTTGTATCATACCTTTAGAGAAAGTGGCTAATGGATATGATGGACCTCCCATTTTAGACATACCCTACGGGGAAGAAAGGAATTTAATTAAATGAAGAACAGCTTCTAAGACAGGATGGCGAGTTTAGCATCTGCCCCTGTTGATTGCTGACAGACTGTAACACACAGCTTACAATGTAAGGGAAGTCTTTATTTCCTCCTTTATTGCCGAATATGCACTTTTCCAAGCAAAGGTGACATTTTTGTATGTCAAAACAAAGGCAGAACTGCATAGCCTTTGAAACATCAAACTCAGATGGAAAATAAGGATTTGGCATGGCTTAATTTGGGCTTTATTAATGCCTTTGGGGGAGAGGGATAGAAGAAAGATTAGGCAGATCAGAGCTTTAAAAGTCATAGATCATGCATTTAATAGCTCTAATTCTTAAATACTTGAAGGGTTTCATAAAGCCATTCTCTTCAAGCAAACTCTTTCCCACTTTTGACTGTTGCATCTAGACCTCCCAAGTTCTTAGAAAGAGCTTGCAGCTGAAAATCTTCAGACCGTTCCATACAGCAGTGATCTTGCACCAACAATATGTACGCAGCCAGCATCCTTAAAAGGATCCCATGGGGAGTGTACATGCACACGTAGACACATACTTTCATTCAAGGTGCATATTGTATTATTTTAGGTACCCACCAATTGGGATTTAAAGCTGAAAAAGAGACTTTTTCCATTCAGTTACATTTTCTGAAGTGCTACAGATTTAGAAAGACTGGATTTAAATGAAGTTACTGCTAGATTTTTTAAAAAAATCAATTCTGGTGTTATAAGAAATTGATGGCTAGATTTCAAGGTGAATTTTACCTAAAACTGAAATATTGACTAAGGCAATATTAATATTTTGTTCTCTTTTCTTTCTTGAAAAGTGGCATTTTTCACTGCACTGGATTTTGTCCTTTCCACAATCTTAAGATAATTTGCCACACATTTATTTTAAATACTATAGAGCTATTTTTAAACCAACAGTGCAAAGCAGCAGTTTTTATAGTAGCTATTACATAGTATAAGGAGTTTTCTGTAATAAAATCAATATCATAGGATAAATATTCTGAGCTAGAATAATAAGCTGCTGATAATTTTGCCCATAGTAATCGTTTTTAGCATGGCTATGCTTTCCACAGTGTGATTTTTCTGATTGTATTTAAGATGAATTAAGGTAAATTCCAGAAGGTAACATAGCCTGGGACACTGTGACCAACGTGGATAAAATAGCTGAGAGCATTATGAGAGCACAGCGTAGGGGGAGGATATCAGTAAGATACAGAACTTTGAAAATAAACAATCAGTTATTAAGAGAATGTGAAAGTGGAGGGTAATTTATGATGTTATGGAAATAAAAACATTAAATATGCCACACACACCCCCCAAAACATTTTCTTTCAGGTTACTTAAAATCAAAGGTGCTAAATAAGATAATTTTAGCTGCCTGTATACTTGTTCCACACCGCTTTCTTCTGTTTCTAAGACCAGGCTGTGCAATGCTTATTCATTGGACTAGACCAGGATGTGCAATACATATTGCTAAGACTGTACCCTCACAGTTACACAAGGTTTAGAAGATGCTTTTCTACCTCAGCCATTCATTTGCACCACCACAGACCACTGCCCTCAGGTGTGCTGATATAAATGTCTCCTGGGCCACCTGGCACCTGAAGTGGTCTGGTTTATAAAATAGGGGGTTGTTTCAGCCTTTTTATATATATATATCTATCTACACACACATATGCCTTTGGAGAGTCTAGAGATAATTTCTGAGGTTAAGGATTAAATAAAAGGAGTCTTAGAAAGCCCTAATCTCAACCGGAAATTTTCTTCAGGTTACCAAAAGATGAGCGTTTCATGATTTCTAGGGATTTGTGCCAAGGATACTGGGCCAGATTCTGCCAGAAGAAATATCGCCCAGCAGGTGCAGTACTTGGATTTCTCTTTAGCACAGAGAAACTGGGCTTCAATGTTTGAATGAAGTGTGAGCAAATAGGATGACCAGCTCTCCGCAGCTGCAAAGCTCAGCAGTGCTCAATGTCCTCAGGGAGCATCTGTTGGGTTTGGATGCTCGGCCTCACTATTTGGGCTACAGGGAATACCAGGGCCACAGCCTCATTGTCTCCCATTTGGCTGTCGTGCTGGTGGTGGTGGCAGCATGGCAAGGCCCCCCCTCGGCTCAGCGTGTGGGTGCAGGAGACTTGAGCGGTGAGAGAAAGCAGCCGCTGACCGTCTGTCTGGCCTGTAATGTATTGAAAAGGCAAGTCCAATAACTCATTTTACAACCAAGTGATCATTTATCCTACTAGCAAAATCTGTTCAACTCTGGTTGTATAGGTTATACAGTAATAAAAGTTCAAGTATCCATAAAATTGCCATTGAACTGTAAATTAATGTGAGGTAAAGTTGTTGCCCAAGGGAATAACCAAGCTTCAGAAAGTTGTGTCCTAAATTAATTAATTCTGAGTTCATCTCTGCCTAGGAAAAGAATGGGTTTATGCTGATCTTTGGTTGTTAAGCTCAGGGTTTTGTTTTCAAGTAGAAATTGCAAGAGTCATCTCTGCTCATTTAAACAGGACTTTGTGAAATCAGAGAAAACCCCAAGAAAATTTATGAATGAGATGACCTATTTATTTCTTTCTGTCTTTATTTATTGCTACATTTCTTTAAATGGGTAGAGCCAATCCATGCCTGTACCACTTCAGGCACCTTGTAATAGTCAAGAGTTTCCTTTTTGCTTAAGCAAAGGTGTACATTTCACTTCATGGTTGCTGATCACCCTGACCATCATGGTTTGGCTGTCCTCTCTCTAACCCCTCCCTTAAAAATCTTTGGTTTGGGGTTTTTTTTTTTTTTGTTTGGTTGTTTTTTTTTCCTACATCATTGAAAAAAAGAAACCAGTGGTACTTAAAAATAGGTCCGTTTTTATTATTACAGATGAGGATTAATAAAAAAAAAAAGTACTTGGTCCCATTGCCTTGGGAATCAACTGCTTTTTTAAAAAGTTGGATAAAAAGGCAGTTGGGGTATGCAGAGCTACATGCTGCAGAGGTCTGCAGAACATTGCTGCTGGATTTGTGCCTTCTCCAGAACTGAGGAAGCACAGAACGTGGAGGAGCTGTATAATGAGGTGTACATAATTTGTTTGTGTTCAACAAGTCCTCCACAATGCTTAAACTATCGGGGTCTGTTGCAGCACTTGTGAGTGGTTGTTTGCACAGGGCTTCAGAGCTGCCATATAAACCACTGCTCCGTATTACCAGAAGACTGAAAAAGCTATCTCCTAGATCTCTTGCTAACAAGCCTCAGAGATTTGTATTGAGTAGCTGACTCTTCTCTGCTCACAGCAAGAACCTTTCCACAGAGTTTCTATCACCGGCACTGATGCTGGCCTGCCTGCTGGTGCTGTGCTGAAATGACACAATGGCAAACAGCACTTCCCGTCAATTACTAACAAAAAGGAGTCCCCGTTATTCCCTATCACTGATCAAGCACCGCTAGTCTGCTTGACACAGGATAAGGGCTGAGGCAGCTGGAACAGGACCTCCACCGCACCGTTGGTGGCAGCAAATTCAAAAATAGTTAAAACGTTTTCTGATTCCTCTTCTGCTTTTTACTCCCTTTATTTTTTTCATACAGAAGTTGTTTTCAGTACTTTTCCTGACTTTTCTTTTTTCCTTACCATCTCTTCCTCTTTCCATTTCACCTTTTCTTTTTAGTGTGTGTGTTCCCCCCTATTCTTCTCTTTTTCTTTCTTTTCAGTCTCTATTTATTTCTTCTGCTTCACAGATTGTCTCTCTGCTTGGTTTTCTTTTTCCCAGCACTTACTATATTCCTTGTGTTTTTACAGCTCTAATGCTAGCTTGTCTGCCAAAGAATAAACTCCTATTTATGGAAAATATATGCAGCTATATGCACTGCTAAAACATCTTCAGACTGTTTGCTCACAGTCATCCTGCAGAGACAGCATGACACTGTTAACACAAGAACTGAACAGCTACCACTACATTTACCAAAATTAGAGCCAAATGGCACATAAGCACACACCTATGCAGTCGTACAGCTTCTTTAATGTGCACACATGGGTGCAAGTTCATCCACCTGGATCTGTCTTAAATGAACCAACCTCTTTCCTCCTCTGCCAATGAAAGAACGCAGTTTGGTCTTTATATGGGAGAATCCCATGGGTTAGTTCTTAAGATATAATTACCCTACTCTTCCCGCACTGTTCACTTTGCCTGGGAAGGGATAATGATTAGTTGTGCCCTCCAGTGTAGACACATGGAAATTCCTGAACTGGTCTATTGTCAGGTCAGGTTATGCTTTTAGAGCACTCTAAACCTGAATATCCGAGCAAGAGGTGTTATAAGCTGATTTCTTGGGACACCTGTGAAATTAAAAAGAGCGGTATATTGGGGTGGTTTCATCTGGGTGCCTCTAGATTAGTATCCTAAAGCAGCAACACTCCAGGTATGATACCTTTTAAAACATTCTTAGGTTTTCAGCATTGTTTCTTACTGAAGTAGAGTAAATAAAGGGGGAGAATTTCAAAGGCACAAAGGGTAGTTCTTCCATTAAAATTCTTTGGAAGTTGTGTGTCTAATTCCCATTTGTGCCTTTGAAAACACGCATGTCCCTGCTTTGCCCATGGCTTTAAATCTCATGTGCACACAAACACAAGCCCCACGTTGCTATTCAACCTTCCATGCACAATTTAATTTCCTTTCAGTGTCACAAACTTTCTACGGTAGCTGAAATATGTCTGGGATGTTTTTGTCACATTGCTGAGACCAGGTTCCTCAGTTCCCACTATGCACTTCTGGGGTGATCAGATCATGATGTTAGTAGAGCCGCATAAGAGCTTATTAGCAGCTGTTGCAGACGCTTTCTCTGTGCTCTGAAAACAAAGATGAGAACAACAACTCAGCTGGGAAGAGCATATGCAATAGCCTTTTAATCATTGCTTCAACTCACTATGTCATGATGCGTAAGCTTTCTCATCAATGAGGCTAGGAATACAAAACCAGAGAACTTCTTAAATATTTCAAACACCTGCATCTTGTGAAAGAAATGTATGCTACCAGATTTTTAAAAAAAAAAAAAAAAGGAAAGAAAGAAAAAATAAATCTCTTGGATCAAAAGTGTCTCCTTATCAGGAAATGAAGGACAGGAACAAAAATACCCTCCTCCTCCATCTCCTCCTCTTCTTTTCCCACCTCAAACTTGATGATAAAATTCTGTATCTGACAACCCCCTGCAAAATGATAGCTAAGTATTTACAAATGGGGCTTTTTGATGTAAGTCTGCAATTAAAAATCTCCCCAACACTAGTTAGACTCTGTCTTCTTTTTGTCACTATCTGTGCCGCCCAGCTTTGCTGTCCTTGCAAAGCCAACACGAGTGGACACGTAGAGGAGTACATAGGCAGCTGTGGGATTCAAATGCCAAGCTTCAGAGTCTGTTTATTCAGCGGTGGCAGGGAAGTCTGTCGCTGGTCACTAGGCTGGAGATGTGCCTACAGGCTTGGTGTGGGATGCTGTTCAGCAGTCCTGCTTCTCCGCAGCCTGCTTCATTGCAGTCACAGTGATGAATTTGTTTCCTTTCGTAATAAGTCAGACAATAAGGATGTTGCTAAATCTTTCATGGAGCCCAAAGGCAGGGCTGTTGGTTGATATTTGTTTGCTGTGGAGTTATGATTTGTATGACCACCAAGCTGCCCCTTGACTCAGAAAGTCCGATGTCACCAACTTGCATGCTCTGCAGTCAGTGAGTGGAGCTCAGCAAGGTAAAAGTCACCAGCAGATGTCTCTCAGGATATTTCTTTGCAGACACCGCTCTCCCAACTCCCTTTCTTTCCTGAGGTCCCTGAAACTGGGCTTGGTGGGTTATGAGAAATGCTGTATCTTACCTCTTTGCCCATTCTCTGCAAGTATGACAGCCCCAAATACTTAGCTTTGCAATACTGAGTTCTTTTAAGCCACATCCTGAATTAAGGAAATGTTTTATAAAGATAAAAAAAATGGCAAGGGAAAGCAGCTCCTTTGTGTCTTCAGAACATTTCATGATTATTCATGGCCTTTGGGAAAATGAAGCAATGCCACTCATGGGAGCATACAATATTTTAGATCACTTTTGATTGGGAAAATCATTAACATTACTGGGTTTCTGCTTCATTTTGCATGGAAGAATTGGTAGATGGCAGGAAAAATATTCTGTTCACAGGTGCAGGCTGTGTCGACATGAGGCAAATCTGCTAATCAAGCTGTACCTGCCGAGCTATGCTGGCAAATTATTCCTTGGGTAGACTTGGCCTAAGTCTGAGCTCTTTTTGTTAGCTGGCTATGTTATCCTCTGTATTTAGATGGAGAAACTGCAGCAGTGAGGATAAGTGGTTGCTCCTGGCACTGAAGGAATTAGTTTTAGAGGTGGAAGTGGAAGGCTGGAGTCCCCTGGTCCCAGTCATGTTCACATCAGTCCGATGCATTTTGGCTTGGATGGGGTTTAAAGCTCACCACTTAGGTCATACAGAAAATGCACACACTATTATCATTTTGCAGGAGCTCTCCATTGGCATGATCCATGTCTTTGAGAATACAATAGTCCATCACCAATCCAATCATCTTTCTGTGACTGAGGGGTTTATGCAATTATAAAAAAGTGGATGATTTGAATGTTCTATCCCTCTTGTGGAATTATGTTTGGAATTTATCCGATGAGACAGGGAAGGGATTTTGTTTGTTTTGTTTGATCATTTCTTATCACAGAACTTTGTTTGACTCAAACCACAATGATACAAGCATTCAAACACCACCTTCAGATGTAATATTGATTTATAAAACAGCAGTGCACAGCTGCTAAGCCTCACTGTTGCATACAGAAGGTCTTCAATTCCCAACAAATTACTGGCATTTCTACCTATTTACAAATTAATGTTTCCTCTGAACCTTGTGCATGTCGTATTATTATAGTCTGCTTTCTTCAGTTTCTGCTTAGAAACCTTGTGTGAGTGTGTATTATGCAGTGATAGGGCAGCTTTAGAGCATCAGTTAAATTGGAGTTAAATAAAAAAAAATCTAGATCAACTTTTATCCTTAGGCAAGTTATGCACTGAGTGAAATTAAACCACTATATGTACTTGTAGATTGAAGAATCAGAGGTGGAGGATGGGTCAGAAACACTAAGATCAAAGTTGTTCTTCTTTGAAAAAAATCTCTTTGAAAAGCCCCCATGCCACCTATTCTGCTTGTTAATGTTTTGACTGGAAGTGTCTGGCAGTGTCATCATCAGCAGAATATTTTTAAAGAGCCTCTTTTTTTTTTTTTTTGGAGCTGACTCTAATAGCAAAGCAACGGATCCTTAGCAGCCTCTGTTATATGTCTCTTAAGGGAATATTTTTGTTAATTGCAAATATTTGATTGACAAACATGGGATGCAATTAGTAGGCAGGCACAGTAGGAATGTGCAGTGAACTGGATCTCTGAACCAACAGATCTCAACTCTCTCAGCTTGATCTGAAATAGGCTAGAGCATTTAAACCATATGTTTCCCTCAAACTTTTTCGTTCCTCTGAAAATTCCTTATTTCCCTCAACTAACCTTCTTTCACTCTCTGCACCAAGGGAGCTAATTCATCTACTATGATCACGTCAAATAAAGACAGAAAATTCTACACAAGCTTCAGACTTATGCTGCTTTTTGACCGTGGCAGTAAAAATTAATGTGGACAAGGCTATACATGCCAGTTGTGCCTTACAAAAGCCCTAGGTGAAAGAGAATACAATCTAATTTAACTTTAGACATTTTGAGCTTAATGGTCTATTTAAACAACCTGGTACCATCTGACTACATTTATCAATTATATTTCTTTTTATTTATACACAGTACTGTCTTTCTGGAAAGGCTAGAATTAAAACTTATCTAGATAAATTGTGCTCAGATTCTGTGGCACAAGAAGGAATGTTTTTATATGTTCTTTTTCATAAAAAAAGGTTGCTCTTAAACCTTTAAAAGGAAATAGATTTTCAGAATTAGAATAACCTAATTGCAATAGTCTTCATAATTACAGCCAAGAATTACTGACAGGAGATGCAGTGTGATCTTTAGATTAAAGTATTGGCACCCCAGAAAAAAATCTTTCTGGGTAAGCAAATACCTCTTCTCTCAGGGAAAGGGTGCTCATTCCCCCACAATGACAAATGTCATTGGCAGAAAAACTGCCTCTGGGGAATTCATCAGTTCTTTGGGTTTTCAGACAGTTTTTACTCACTCTTTGTGATGTCATAATCATCTCTGCAGTAGCCCTGTGTGACATCACATGCCGAGAATTGTTGAGCTTGGTGAAGAATGAGCAGCAGGAGCTCCATGCACCTTCAGATCTTCTGCAGGCAGATCTATGCTGTACCACGTGCTCCAGAACTGAGGCACCTGCAGAAGCTCAGGTGGTAAAAGCGTGGAGAGGTCACTCTGTCCTCTCTATTATTTTTTGTATAACATCAACCAACCTTACCATAACCTAATTTTGTTTGTGCAAGTCCCAAATCCCTTCAAGATCTCTGGCAGTACTCACATGAGTGACACGAGTTTGTATGTACCTACATCATCGCATTCCATTAGAGCATGTATATTTATAAAACCATGTGAAGAGGCTAATAAAGCTTTGCTCATTTTGAAGGGGCCCGATCCCACAACATTTACTCCTGCTGGGGACTACTCATGTGATTAAGGCTGACTCACATAAGTGTTGCAAGATCCAGCCTTTAATTTGCAAATCCCAATAACGGTATGTGTTAATCAGACACTTCATCAGTGAAGAGAGTGCTAGATCCATAGTAGCTGTATGCTAAGGCTATAAATACAAGCTAGATTTCTTAAAAACTTCCTTACAGAATTTTGTCCCTAGAAGGGAAAATGTTATCTCACTGCCATCTGAGTCCTGAATGTAAAATTTCAGATTTAAGTAGTCCCACAGAACTAAGAAAAAAATAATTTCCATCTGTACTATTTAATGCCATTTATTTGTAACCCTCTTACTGAAGCAATATTTAATAGGGGCATTTTAAAAAGACTCTTTTTAGTAGGTTTGATAGTATTTATACGTCAAAGCAGTTAATGAAAGTCCATTGCAAACCCACAATAATTTAGACAGAGCTTCATGATTAACAACTTTGGTATGACAGAGTTATTTTAAATCCTGATTCAGGTGCATGCTTGGACTTGTTGAGGTTGCCCTTAGTGAGGACTGGTCCCCTACAGATAATTCTTTTTTCTCACTGGAGCCATTGTGTCTCTCTGTTTAAGTGCTTGACAGAAAATGTCCACAGTTAGGCTGTGCATAACATATACTGTCAATTTGTAAAATCTTTCTGTGTGACTCTGTTGAAAGAGGGACTATGTCACAGGTTTTCTGTGAATTCTGTGTGTACTGTTTTGTCATGTTAATGGAACTCACAATATTTTAATTGTCCTTAATTAATTGAGGAGGGAGATGATCATTGTGGGGAACTTGTAGGCAGTGTGCGGGACAGTACTGACACCATTTTGGTGAATACAGGTGATGAATAGTGTTGACATGAATGGCTGCAGTTACACAGTGTGTGTATACACAAATTATACCACCATGTGTGTTCCTCTGTCTTATGAAAGCCTTTTGTTTATATATACCCAGCTATACATTTACACATTATGTAAATAAACACACATATGCCCATGCAATTTAATTGAATATATGGCTATGGGTTAAGAGGCATGTTACTCTGATGAAAAACATCTTATGGTATGGAGTGAAAATATTTCCAATGTGCTTTTGAGCCTCCTGTAGAATTTAAGAAGGAACTGCAGAGATTTCTTTAAGGTAGTGGTTCGAATAATTTAATAGGGAGGCATGGTATTCTTCCAAAAGCTCGAGGCTGTTGAATGGCAGTCTTAGAAAACCCATTGAGTTTGATCTTATTCAACTCTGTTTATTCTTATTCAATTATGAGCTTTTCCAGCAATCTTTGGTATATGCAAAATGGAACATTGCGCTGTGAGTTTTGTTTCAAATTCAGTACATGCTTTTAGAGCAATGTGCAAGACATTATGCATGTGGATTAGTCTTTCCAACCACAAATTCCCCCAAAACAGACACAAGCATTCAGGATGGAATGGAAAGTTGCCCCAGGTGCATTCAGTCAGCCTTGGGGGTGCGATATGGCTCTCTGATGTGCTGAGAGAGGGGCACTGAGCGATGGGATAGCAGTGCCTCCTACCCACTTTTCCAGGCTGTTGGTGCCACTGTGGCATGCCATGGGTGGAAGGGCCCGAGGAAGTGGTCTCCCACTAGAAAAATGCTCTTGGGAGCTGCAGGAGGTGCTGAACCCACTGCTGAGACCCACCAGGGGGGAGCACTTGCTGGACCTCCATCTGGGGTTGTGTTGCATGTGGTGCACCTTCGCCCTCGTCCCCGTTTGGGAATGAGGAGGTCCTGTGGGGCACTAATATCTGTTCATCTCAGTGTAGGACACCACAAGCCATGCTGCAAGGTGACACGTCTCGCTCTGGCAGAGCCCAGATGCGTGTTTGCGCCTCACAGACAAATCTTTTCTTTTCTTTTTTTTTTTTTTTTTTTTTTTTTTTTTTTTTTCCCCCCTCCATCTCATGCACTCAGCCGGGGCACCTCTCTTCCAGCTGGTCTGTGACACTGTGTAGCCATCAAATGTTAGAAACCCGGATCAGAGAGCAGCAGTGACAGACTCCCCAGTGCAGGCAGGCCAGGTCCCAAATCTATTGTTCACACAAGAAAGCTCAGCAGAGTGACTTGATGGGTTTTTAAAACACTGGAGAACTTTACCAGGAAGTTTTCTTCCTTTTCTACCCCTTGCCCTCACTCTGCTTCAAGCCAGATGCAAAATGTGTGCCATTTTAGCAATTAACAAAAAGGGGAGTATTGTTGCTTCTGAGCACACCTGCACACACGTACACTCGGATAATCAGGTGTGTGAGAATCAGCAATCCCTCTGCATGAGAGGGCTTACACTGTGATGCTTTGTAGTATTGCATTCAGACACCGTGTTCTGAGCGTCTTTGTTATCATCGCCTGATAAATAAACAGCCCTAAAATTACAGAACTTATTATGGTAATTGAGTGAAGAAAAGGAAATGCAAACCCTGCTTCACTATCTATTACATTGCCACTGCTAAAGTTGCCTAAACCTGCACTACTCAAATGATATTGTAATATTAGCCTTCTTTCTTTTTTCACAATGATTGTTTTCTGTCCATCTCAAGCTGGATGTCAGTTCATTTAGATTTACATCAAGTAGTAAATTAAAATAATCACTCAGCAAACACTCTCAGCTCAGTTTTCTCTTTCAGTCAGGAGTTGCGAGAGATGCTTGAAGCATTCAAGCAGAAAATATTGCTGTCTAGATATTTGTCCTCTGGGTGATAAAGGAGGCATTGTCTTGGGACCCACTCAGGCCTCGGAGCTGATAGTAGCTGTGCATCACAGCTGTGAAGTGCGCTTTGTTATGTGTCTGAGGATTAGGGTTCAGGACCTTGTTTTTCTTGAAATACCAGACTGATCAGAGCTGCATATGTTCGGGGGAAAGCAGAGGTCGATGGTTCTCTGTCCACATTTTTACTAGATTATTCTTGGACAGAACTCTGGGAGAATACCCTGCAGCTTAAACCATCCCATGAGTTTTTCATATTCTGCATTATAACCATCATGGAAAAAAGGCTGTGGTTTATCTATCTGCATTTGAAACAAAAGACTACAGCATCACAAACACTCTGGGCTTTGGACCCACACTGGAACAGGCTGAATTTTTCTCCTTTGTGTTTCATTTACAGTACAGCCGCCTATTTAGAAGCACAAATGTACCTTGATATAATAACCAAAACCAAAGAATGTCTGTCCTTAAGGATAGCACAGTCAATCTTCAGATCAACAGTTAATCACAAAGCAAGAGTAGAACCGGGGTGGTGTACAGAACAAGGGATTGGGGGGGACAAAAAAAGGCTGGTCTGTGTCTCTAAGCTGTCTGTTTCAGAAAAAGAGGATGTGGATTTTTTTTCTATTTAAAAAATTATTCTGCATCATTTTTCCACACCCGGGGGGGGGGGGGGGGAGGAAAAAAGGTGTTTATTTTGGCAAATAAGATGTGTGCAGAAGCACTCTTAGTGAAGATGTTACCATGAATTAAGGTAATACTTCCATTACAGTCAGTGAGTTGAAGTCTGAGCAAAGACCGCAGGATCTGCGCACTACCTGCTCAGCCTCTGAAGCAGCCTCGTCTTTGTAGCAGCACAATATGGGAGTTTGTGGAATTGAAGATTTGGGGCCAGGCTGTCACCTCACTTACGTTGTTGTGATACCACAGAAGGTGACTGGATTTTATGGATACAAAAGGACTATATGTGGCTCCTTTGTTGCAAGTGAATGTACATGTATACATTGCAAAATCAGCTTTCAGTGTCAGTCTGAATCTATCCCTTCCAGAATGGGGCCCTGATCAATAGGCAAAGTGTTGCCTTTCAAATGATTAATGTTAATCATGTAATCCCAATGATGGGATGGAAGCGAGAACAGCATTTGCCCATATTCAGTATAACGCCGACTGATTCCAGACACTTCTCTGCTTGAAAACATTGCTGTGAGCACAACTTTTAACCCCATCAAACTTCTCCATAAATTCTGAGGGCCACCCATACATCTTTACTTTTAAAACTAGGCCAGCATGGAAAATTGTTCCTTCTGTCATTCAAAATTTGGAGTTCCATACAAAAATTGTCTTGGCTTAAGCTTCAGATCTGGAATTACTTCCCTCCCATGGAGCAGGGCATCTGCTCCACCCCTCTGGAGCTAGGGGAAAGGCCTGAGTGATATCTACAAAATTAAGTCTGGCTTTAGTCTTTGTGCAGTTTTTCCCAACCACCCTTCTTCCACAGAGCCATCCCTGCCCAGCATTGGGCCTTCACATCCCTACCGTGGCTCCTCTTTCAGGCTTCAAGTCGGTGGGGTTGCTCAGGTGCTCCTCTCCCCACGGAAAGGTGAGCTCGGAGTTGTGCTCCAAGGCACCCTGGAGGTGATTTGAGACATTAGCTTGAGCTTAGTGGGCTTAATGAATGGTGTGAAGTTGTCATTGTGACAGGGCACTAGCTCAGGCTCAGCTGTTGACCGAACAGCCCCTGAACATCCTCTTACCCGTCCAGTCTTTTTATGGATGTCATTGCCATTCAGAGGAGGCTCCTGGCAATTTTCAGTTTTAGTGGTCTTGACAAGAAGGACCCAGAAGTTTTTTTTCTGCCTAGACAAACTGGTTTCTGAGTGACAAAAAAGAGTAACTGGGGCAGGATGTGGACAGAGCAGCCTTGGTCAGAGATCAACCTGTGTAATTATTGTTTGAATTAAGCTCTAGACTTCCAACATAGTTAAGCATTTGCATTCTTGTCCTCTGTATTGCTAAATCCTCCTGCTCTACTGTCCTGCCATGTGTCTCTTCCATGGGTATATGCTGGAGAGAGGATGTGCATGGACCAAAGTGGTGCCACGCGGCGTGGGAGGAAATGATTTCTTGTTACTTTGCTGTCTGCCTGGCAGAACTGATTTGCTGTGTTTGTGCGTTTCTGCCTACAGAAAGCTGGCATCATATTAAGGCATTTATCATTGGAGATATGCTAATAGAAAACTTTCAAAAAAGTCATAGAGTAGCAGTCAATGTCTCATTTGTTTATAAGTAGTCTTTTATATTTAGGTATTTTCATTCACTTCTCCTTCCTCCATTCTTACGAAATGATCGCGGGGTACTGACCTCTGCTTTAGTGCTCCTAGAAACTCTCTCTCTCCATTTTATTTGTCTTCCAGCTTTTTTTTTTTTTTCTAACTAGGGTTTTTAAATGCATTTTGGTTTTCATTTTAATGCTTTGTAAAGGTTTGATTTATCCTTCATCACTCATGCTAGCTCAGCTATCCGTCAGTCCTCTTTTCTCCTTGAGTTATTGCTACTGATGGGGTTCCCTTATTATGAATATCATGTGCATTTTCCCCTTTCTTTCCTAAAACAGTTTTACCTCATGTTTGTCTGTCTCATACTTCTTTTCTTCTTTTTATATCCTGGCAAAATATATTAAAGGTGCCACTTACTTTTTCTTTCTAATCCCCATCCACAGCCCCCAGCTCCGCTTCCCTCTGCCTGCAGAGACCGATACCTCTGGTGATGTGACCCAATGCTGCTGGCCTGGCCCCGTTTCCTTCCTACCGTGCCTCTGCCCTCCTCTGGTCTGTCACACTCTGTAAACAGTGTGACACGAGCACTGTGCACAGAGTGACAGAGCTGTGCTGGAAGGCAGAGCACTGTGGCACGATGGCCCAAGCTGCTCGCACTACCCGAACGCCGCCAGCAGTGCTGTACTGAGCAAGGGAGGACCTTGGAGAACAACAAGAACATCCCTTTTCAGCTAGGTCTGCCCCAGTAAAGTCAGGGAGCCCTCTGATGACTTTTCAGGGGTTTTTAGCCAAAACCACAGATCAGGTCCCGCTCTCAAAGCTGGACAACAGAATGGGGAATTCCCTTGTTGATTATGTTAAAAAAAGAGGAGGACTATTTCCTGAATGAAGGGAAAAGAAAACCTGCTGGGGGAGAAGGCAGCTACAACCTCCAGCTCCTTTTGCAAACTCACATTGCTGAAGAGAGTTGGAGGCAGAGATGTGAAACCTTCCCCTATTGGTACCTGTTCCCTCTGCTTGAATGAAGGAGACAGAGGGGCCAAGATATTTCAAGTTAAAGTATTTTGCAGGTATTAACTAGCATACCAGTAATTATGTTATCTTTGGGGATTTGTATCAACTGTAAATCAGGTCCCAGAGCTTTATCTGATTTGAGTTCTTCATGGAAAAATGTACAAGTATTCACACAGGCATATCATGAAGCTTACTGAAGCTATTTGAAGCATACATTGTTTTCTAGATATCTCAATACCAATACGAATGCAGAATTGCTGAAATTATCAAAATATTGACATAAAACTCTATGCAAAATGAGACACTTTTGTTTGTGAGTGGTATGGCTTGGGTTTTTTTGCTGTTACCACCAATCACTGCCATCAGGGCTCAGCATAAAACCAGACACTGGGAGGGGGAATTCCCCTAGTTCTTTGGAGTAAAAAACTAGTAAAAGTAAAAAAAAGTAAAAAAAGTAAAAAAAAATATATTTCCTTACTGCAGGAAAAGAACTACTGGGGCTACCAGGTTACCAAGGCCTCTGCTCCTTGTGTGTAGCTGAAGAGAGTATTCACAGAGTTCAAACACAAGTAGGCAATCTCTGAGTGCAGGAAACAAGCAACGTAGTATGAGGTGAGAGAATTAAGCACAGAGCGGGAGGGCAGTTACCCCATGTGCATCCATTCCCAGCAAGAGAGGTATCCAACAAATCCTTAAATGAGACACCTTACAAAAGCTTCATTATAAGCTCTTGCTAATTTGCGAAATCTCAGGAATGGCAATATTGTTTTCCACTCAGCTGTCAGGATTTCTGTGCGTGTATCTGATTAGATGGTACCTTCTGAAAAGGGCAATCAGTCTACCCTAAAGTTTTTGTATGGCACCTGGCAGAATGGCATCACTTCATTATAAATAAATTATATTTGTAATGTCTTTATTATATAACAAAATCTCAGTATTGTGGCTGCTGCTATAAGACATGAAGAACTACACATATTTTCTGTCATAATGATTGTGGATTCTCATCAGGATAACCCATTCCTGGTGTCTTCCTGCTGGGCCATGCGTATTCCAAACTAAAAGGGCAGGCTTGGCTGCAGCTGCTACCTGGAAATCCAGAGGCTGTTGTCTTCCTTATTTCATCTGTCGCTAGTCAGCTGGAAAGCACACTGACCTATGAGTAATGCGGTCATCCCAAACTCATGCTGATAAAACCTTTACACTACTGCCTCTTGCCACCCCTCTCTTTCTGTCTCTCTGAGATGTTCTGATCCAATCTTGACTTCCTTTGAGGTAGGGCATTCTGTCTTAATGCCCTACCCCCCTTGGAGAGTCGGAGATATATGATTCTGAGTTGGTTTTTTGTTGTGTTTTTGCCTGATAGACTTGTCTGCAGAGCTTTTATACAAGTGAGAAAGGGTATGACTCTATGGCCATAACCCAGGGGCCCTTTTGGACATTGCTCCTCTCGATTACTGACTGCTATTGAAGGTATAGCAGAAGAATTTCCAAATCCCAGAATATCAGTTTGGTCCTGTGGGCAGTAAACCACCAAATGTAGCTTAGAGCAATGTGGAGTTGGGAGATAGCAAAGCTCCGTTGTTCTTTGCTCTCTCCACCTTCTTGGCAGTACTGGCTGCCATTGGGCAGTAAATCCACTTGGCATATTTGTAATCCTCTTCGTTTGTTTGTGCCACTAATGAATGTTTTTTGCTTATTCCTTGCAGATCAGCATGGTGGATTTTATGGTGGATTTCTACAGCTGAGGGACAACTGTCTGTGAATTTCCAGGTAATTGCCATTTCTTCTTCTTTCATGAGCTTCTCTGGATGTTGTGACCTTTTCTTTGATTTTAGGCTGTAGTCCTCTCTCCTTACCCCTGATTTTGCTACCTCATGATCAGACTGTTGTTCTGAGTTGCATCTTAGAGCTACTTTGAAATGTAAAGTGAAGGATGTTCTGGCTGCCCACTCGGTGTCTAGCCCTTCTGTCCTACCAGTAGTTTTTTGACCAGAAACCTGCAAACTGCCTATTGATATTTGAGGGGATTTACTTGTATTTTATATAGGTAGAAATGGTTGAACACTTACTGGATAAAGAACTGTCTGTCTGTCTGTCTGTATGATCCTGCCAAAACTGTGATTCATGGAGAAACTCAGTGGCAAGGCCATTTGCTTGTCCTGAGAGAAACACTGTAACTTTTTGACTGAACAGAGCCCTCATCTATTTCTCACTTTTTAGAGGGCTGAAATTTACTTTGGATTTTTGTAGTAGGTTTTAAAAAGTTTCATGCTTGCATTAGGTTTATTCCTTTCTTTGAGAAACTCAAAATTGAAGTAAGCACATGCTACAGTGTGGACCAACAAAAGAACATTGGGTGCAGTGGTTTGAGGACCACCATATCATGAACACACTAAGCCCCAGTCCTGCTGTGATGCAGTGTGCACTGCCTGACAAGGTTGTTCAAGGCACAGCTTTAGCGAGTCAGATAAAAGCAGACTGTTTTTCAGTTTGGCACTCAGCCATCTTCGTTACGATAATGTTGGTATTGTAAGCTCCTTGGGGCAGGGACTGTGGCTTTCTGTATGTCTTGAGTCACTCCAAGATTGTGGCTGGCATTCTGTGTGAACCAAAGCTAATAAATCAAAGCCAGTTTTTTCTCATGCGCTTCAAAACCTACTCCATTTTGGAATGAGAAAACCACGTACAGCTCACTGCAGGCTTTGTCAAATTATTCCTCCCCTTCACACTTGGACTCTTCTTCATTTTCCACACACTTAATACTCACCCAGCTCCTTTCTGTAACTGGCAGCTGATCCAATTACACACTAGAGGTAGAAATACTGAAGTCTTACAGTTCAAATGTGGAATGATATGCATAGTCACTTTGTCACTCAAATCCTTTAAAAAAAAAAAAAAGAAAGAAAGAAAAACCAGACTAGCTGGCCATAATTAAGGGCAGAAAACAGAGCACACAGTTAATATCTCCGTGGTTTGCCAATACTGGGATGTCACAAGTACCTATCAGGAAACCAGAGCCATGTGGCTTCCCAGATAAAAACACTGGCTTTTTACTTCTGAGATTACAGTTCAAATCCAATGTAAGGTTCTAAATTAAATGAGACCCTTAACCTATGTCAGAACATGCGATCCCTCCAGGTCAGAGCTAAGGTTATTGGAGGGTCAGTGTGATGAAACTTGTGTTCTGTTGTCTTCAATACACTTAATGGCATAAACAAAGGAATTAAGGTGTAAACCAGCCACAAAGCAAAGAAGCCAGAAGTGTATGGGCACCAGCACCCAGATACAGAGACAAGGAAATAAGAAAACCTGAATTATCAGAGGGCATGAACGTAGGCAGGGTTGGGTCAGTGCACTGTAGGTCTCACTTTCTGCCGCCTTCTGCAATGAGGCACTTCATGGTAATGGACTCATCTGCTGCTCACAGGCAGTAGCATCTCAAAGGCAGGCTAAATTTCGGGTCAGATGGATGGTGCTGTGTTCTGCCTGAGCTGTTTTCTGGGCTCCCTCATTCACTTTCCATTGCATTAACAGTACAAAGATGTAGCTGCAGTCAGATGTGGGATCCCAATGGCACCATCAGCATGTGCAGCTCTTGGACTGTGTAAGTCGCCTGTGCAAAGCTGTACCAAGAGAGAACTTGTTTGTTATTGGAAAGGATCCCAGTCACTTACTAGGGATAATAATGCATGCCTGATAATAATGACCCACTTTGAATTAGATGTAAAGTTAGAATGTAGGCATCAGGTAGCTAACAGATACTCCTTGCTTGCACTGTTGGCGTTTGACTGCTCTGTGTGGCAGGCTTATACGTGTGCCTACTTCCAGAATTACATTTTTGGAGATTTCTGGTTCAGATTCTCAGCTGGATTTTTGTTCAGGGTTTTGTTCAGAGAGCAGTTTGCATTCAGCAGAGCAAGCTTGTAAAACTGCATAACAGTAGCAAAGGATCTTCCGTGATACCAAAAATGTAGGAACCTTCAACGCCTTCGAGCTCCTCCAGCTCCCACCAGAGAGCTAGAGCTGAGAATCCCATATGACAAAAAACAAGCAATAATTAAAAATCCCTGTTTTGCCCAAAGAATTGCTTTGTTCAAGGTACGTAAATGTCTTTGCCTGCTTGTAAGTTATTTCATTTTTGGTAGTTCCTTAGCTCAGTAATCTGAGTTTGGGAACAGAGGAGTCTGAAAGGAGTGTTGCTCTGAAACAAAACACCTGTCTTTCAGTCAAGACTAAATTGACAAGCAACAATTTAGTTGTCTAAACTCAGAGCTTTCAGGATTTCAGACTACATAAATGTCAAGATGCCTGGGTAGGGCTCAAAGGTGAGCGACAGTGTAGGCAAATATACATTGGAACTTCAATTATCCAAACCCTGATAACTCTCAGTTACCTGAAGTTTAAACACGTCTTTCCTCACTCTTAGTTTCTACATTTTTCTGTAAAATCCCTTTGTACTGAATTGCCTATGTCTTTGCCCAGCATAGTCTGTAAACTTTTAAGAGCTCATCTCCTGAGGAGCTTAGTGTATCTGCCAGATCACAGCATCTGCAACCCCTTTCTGACAGAGCCTGTAATTATTCCTTCATGTTACCTGCTACATTTGGATAGAAGTATTAAAATAAATTAATAATTGTTTTCATCTTCGTTGTCTCCAGCTATATTCCACTTCTCCATAGGCGTGGTGTTGCTGAGGCACCCTTCATCCTAATACAGAGTGTGTACATGCATTGAAATGCCATTCTTTAATGATTCCTTGTAGGGAGGTTATGTCCACTGATTAGCAGACAGCATAGGATGGACTTTGCAAGTTAGTAGAATCTACCATTGGTAGGTTGGGTTTCATCAACCAAATTCTTCCCTTCCTTGCTCTTCTGTAACATCTTTGACCTTTGAAATTGAGCCAAATATGCCTCAATTTCCATAGTTTTGGAGCTTAAAAGCTGCTGAGATCCAAATCAAGACCCTCAGAGAAATTTTGCTTTACATGTTCCTGGCTTCAACACTTTTTTTCAATACATCCCAGTTACTTTTGAGGGGGCTGTTGTGATTTGATTTCAGAGAGGCAGCAGTTCACAGTTACAGGTCCCTGCAGCAGCTACAGAACTAAATGAAAAAGGTTTGAGTGGCAGAAGAAAATGGCTGGCAGGAAAGCATGTGGGGCCTCTTCACCTCCTTTTTCACCTTTATATTTTCCAGCCTTATTTTCACCCCATTCCTGACTTATATTTGCTACTTGAAGTTTCTCCCAACACTTTCTAACACCTTCTGGTCTTCTGTCTATGGCAAAGAAGTGGTGAAGGGAGTCCCTCTCCTTTTCTCTGTGCTCTTCAGCAAGCATTTTCCTCTTTATCCTTTAGGGGAGGAATCTGAAACAGAATAAGGATAGGAGATTTTTGTTTCATCCCCAACAGCAAGGACTCTGGGGAAAAGAGTATCTGAATAATCCAGGATGATGGGCAGACCATTCTGCAAAATGAGAGGTGGCACATGCTAATCTGCACCGTGGTCCCTTTTCAGATAAATGTTCATTAGTGGCACTGAGGAATAAAAGCAGCCATACACATGTTACCCACTCTGCAGTGGAGGATTTTTGGGTAGAATGGGGCCCCTGAACAATAAACTGGCCCCCATGAGGAAGAATAAGGGGATTTCTGGCCAGGTCAGGCAATGTCTGCCTTCCCCTTAGCTGAAGGCAACAAGCTTGATCCCACCAGAACAAATGGCATAAGATATGGAGGATCCGGTAGTACACAGGAAAATGAAATCCTTTTCTCCATTGAAAGCAGGGTTGTGCAAGTGAACTAGAAGGCAAAATGCAATCACGTTTCATCTGTTGCTTTGACTGGGAATGGGAAGAAAAGAAAACTAAATGGGGATATTAAATTCTAAGTTTTGTGGGTAAAAAGAAATCTCATTCTCCTGACAGCAAACTAATATTGCAAACAAAATATAGCAACAGAAGACAGACCAGCCAGTGCCCATTTCAGTATTTAGGAAGTTCTAGTGTCTTAGGTGTTCCATGGCAATCAAAATTTGAAGTAAATTGAAGTTGCATTTTAGTTTAATTACACAATAACATCAATTTAAACATTATTAAACAGATGCAATTTTGTGCAATTCTTTAAATTACGTTTCTCACATATGCATTTAATTTAAATTTACTGAGATGTTTATTTATGTTAATAAAATAATTAAAAGCAGTTATTTAAGAGTAACTATGAAATAGCTATGTAACTACCTATATTAATAAGACAGTTAGTTAAGGGATAATGTCTATTGCTTTATAGTGTAATTGCAATAAACAGCTGCTGAGTTTGATTAAGAGCTGAAGTGGAGCTAAAGTGTTTGAGCAATCTCAAAAGCCATTTGTTGTAAGTGTACTACAAAGCAATAGCGATTATTCCTATTATACAAAAAGCCATAGTATAAACATTAAAATATAACTCCTTAGTAGGATGATTTTTCTTGGGCTATTCAAGGATGTCCCTCTGAATGGTGGGGCTAGAGAAGGAGAGCTGGTGTTTTAGTGGAGAAGAGGCTTGGTGGGGGCAATAATTTTGCTGAACGCAGTTTTGTTCATACCCAGAGTCACCCATGTGTGAGAGCACACCTAAGTGCTAGGAAGGGCACAATCTGTGCTTGTAAGCTGTGTTTTCTCAGGGGTGGCATAATTTGAAAATCTCTAGCTGGATCCCTTTCAAATTTTGTAGAAAAATTTCAACCTTTGCCCCAGGTCTGACCTAGGAGTTTCTTCAGCTCTTTGTTGGAGTATAAAAAGGGATAGTCAAACGTATAGTAAAAGTCCTTCTGCAACTTTGTCTATGAAATGGCTGCTGCCACTCCATAACTCCATCATAAACACATGAAGCAGACACTTCCTGATCCCCAAGCGTATCCTGCTTTATGGCACTGACACATACCTAAACCACAGACCATTAATTTCACTGGGATCAAGTAAGCAAACAAGCATTACTTGTATTGCAGTTGTTATTTACAAACTCCTTATTCTCCTGGTTCTGGGCAGTGAACTTATATGTAAGACATTTACCTTTAAAATTTCTGCTATGTTAGGGTCCCACAAGTTTTGTAGCAAGTCAGGAAAGAATTGCTTAATTACTTAAAAGCTGTTTTATTTCACCTTTTATTTGAGAGCAACTTTGAATGGTAAACTCTGACACCTTGGTTGAGGCACAAATGGACATGCGAAGTCAGCTGCCTTTTGCTGCTTTTAGTTCAGGTACCTCTGTAGCTGTATTAACAGTGAAAATCTCACAGAGACCAAAAGTGCTATGAAATGCTGCCAAGCAAAATTTTACCAATAGAGATCTTGCATATTTATGGTTTTGTAGTGGCCAATCTAGGTTGGCCAAGTCCTAAATTAAGATTTTGGGGGCGTGAGGGGTAAGAACGCGTCCTGGGTATCCTGCCTCAGGTCCTGAGCTTCTTCTGACATTATTGACGCTTGGGGATCGCTTAAGTAAGTTCTCACTTTCAGCTAGATGCAAACATCTATGGGAAAAGTGGGTGATTCTGTCACTGCTGTGAACCAAGGTCAGGGAATATGTACCAAAGTCCATTTGATGAAAACCCACCAAATTCATTTGCATAAAGGTTGTAGGGATTTCACATAAAAATGTAGAGAGTTCAAGAGGCGAAAAAAATGTGTTATCAGTACAGTTACACTGGTTTCCTCCTTTTACACAATCTATCCTGAAAGAGATAACGTATCTTTGGCTAACAAGTCATATATAGTATTTTGAAAAAGCCGACAGGAAAAGGCAGCTTGGCAAAGTCAGATGCACAGTGATTAATCCAAGTGCCAATTCACTACTAATCTTCTGTGGAATAGTTTTGTTTCTGGTTTATTAAGGAAGCGGATGGGTGGCTGGGTATCGGGGGGGAGTGGGGGTGGTGGGGTAGTGTATGCGCATGTGCATTTGCAGGCAGGTGGGTCAGATTCCTATCCATGAGAGCACCGCTGCTGCTAGGATCTTCCCAAATAATCTCTATTGGTGACAGAAATGGAGCATGGGACCTGCTCCGCTCTGACAGCTCCTACCTCGGGAGGAGCTCAGGCAATGGCAGAAAAAGCCCACCCAGCATACTTGCCTTTTTAAGCTTCTGGGTCTTGCAGGCCTTCCTAACTCTGCCCTGGGGAAAAACCATGTAACAATGGATAAAAGACTTGGGCCTCCCAGCTTAGTTACAAAGGATTCTCTTCACTCATCCTCTTAGTGAGAAATCCAGTTGAATGCTTTTTGAAATCTTTCAAATATTAAAAATAAAATAAATCTTCTTATTCCATTCCCTGGCGAGATTCTTGACTGCAGTGCCATGTTGTCATACACTTCAGGTCCTTTAAAATGTCGGAAGGACCCCCTTCAGTGATGTGGCTGCAGCCAGGTACACGGAGAAAAGGTTATTAAATTCTTTGTGTGCCTTAAGAAAATTAAAGGGATAAAACCAATGAGCCTGAGAGGGGCAAGATGTAGTGGATATTAAAATAATCTGGTGACAAGCTGCGGAAGGCTCACTGCCACTACCTAGCTTAGTTGGGATCCATTTTGGAAAAGAGCTGGAGTAAGTTTATTTGTTTCAGCCAGAGAGATGGGACTATTACTGTTTCACCTGGGCATATGAATCATTGTGGTTTGTTGCTCAGAACAGTTACTGCAGAAAATACTTGGCAAATCAGTCGTGAAAAGAACCAACCACTTGTTTTCAGCTGCCTGAGAAACTGGTTTGCCTTCCGTCTCCTTCTCTCCTGAAATGTTATCTGCTCTCTTCCCTTAGAGCCAAAGTCAGCCTAGACATGCTCTACTCCCTCTTTGCACATGCTTTTCAACCCAGTGGGGACAAGATGTTTCAAGACTCTCTGAGGCCACTTATAATCTGAGAGAGTTGGAAAAATGAAAGTTGTGCCTGTACACCAGGGTTGTGTGTTCCTACACCACCTTGAGTTAGAGCAGATGAGAACCGGAATTTCTTAACAGTAGGGTTTTTTTCTTCTTTTTCACTAAAGTATACATTTAGCTTCATGTGAAAACCATCCACTTGCCTTGCTAGGTTTTTGTTGGTTTTTTGGGTTTGGGTTTGGGTTTTTTTGACATCTTGCTATCTCTGAATTTAGCTTTGGTTCATTAGTCAAGGAAATAAACAGCCACATTTCTTATTATTCACACTATCACAGAGTGTATTCCAAGCCCATACATATCCTGCAGCTTGTTAAATAATTCTTTATCCTTTAAGAAATTCCCATTAATCTCTGACCAAGAAGAGCAATAATAGGTTAGTTAGTCATCATATATAAAAATCTGAATCATTTTTACAAGTATCTTTAATGGCTTCCATTAATTACGTGCCTTCATAAAAACGCTACCCCTCTCAAACACAGCATCCTTTCATTCTTCAAGAGGATCTAATTTCTGAAATAACTGAAATTAAGGCACTGATGCTTTGTTTGGGCAAATTAAGCAGAAAAAATATTCACACAGCTCAAGCAGAAGGTACAGGAATCATATATTCTATTAACTTTTCAGCTACCTTCATATTATTAGCAAAATCTTACAAGTCAACCCAGTGGACTACAGTGATTAGTGTTACACTGACAGCAAAATATTACATGTGGACTGGGTTGTGATTTTAGCTGCAGCCCGGGTGAAGATGAGACTTCTCCCCTGCTGCTCTTGGCTTTGCCCTGCATGTCCTTGGCTCAGGTTTCATGGTGGTTGCATGGTCAGCATCAATGGGGCTGTTACCCAAGGGCACAGCGCACCCTTCCTGTTCCATCCCTGCCTCCTCATGCCTGCCTGCCGTGCTCCAAGGAGTGTTGTGTTTCCATGTGCTCAGCAGCATCAGGGGGCATTTTTAGGGTCAGATGATGTTTTAGCCTATTAATTCTCTTATCGAACACACATCTTTGAGTGGGCAAAAATGGTCCCATCAGAGCTGGGCGGGCAGGCAGGCCCAGTCTTTTCAAGGGCAGCTCAGGCTTCTGGCGAATTAAAGTGGCTGTAAAACCACAGCCAGGATCATTATGTCATTCATTCCTTTTTTCTGGCTCTTTGTTAATTTAGGTATTAGTTTGTTACCTTAAACCCACAATAAAAGGCAACATTTGCTGCCCTGCCATCAGAGCTGTATGGGACAATGTTTCCAAAACTTTCAGAAAGGCATCTTCTCTGTGTTCATCTGTCTCCCTCTGAAGACACCAGAGGCCCCGAGTAATGGATAAAAATTTGCAAGGTCAAATGTCAAACAGAGGCAGCCTCTAACCCTTAACAGCCTCTTTAAACCCTTCCATAGTCCATAGGTTGAGGAACACCGAAAAGGGAAGGATGGTACTGAAGCCTATTCCTCCCCTGTTCTATTTCAGGTCATGTAACTTTGCTTACTCTTGTGGAAAGCCTGAGGAGCTCCAGGAGGGGTTTAACAAAGAGATCTTCCTCTCCTGTTCAGGTGAATAGGCATGAATTAGACTCTTGAGAGACTTAGGCAGTATAAATACATAAGGAAATCTTTTGATTACACATAGTGTTAAAAGATGCTAAAAATACTTCTACTACAGTTAGTGCTGGCTTTTTATGTATTTAATTGTTTATCTTAATTTATGATATTTTTTCCCCTTCCCTGGGAAGTGAAGACTATCAATAGATAAGGGAGAGAATTCTGTGTTTTTGTATGCAGTATGAGTCCAGTACTTGGCCAAGACCCAGACCTATTGTGGCAAGAAAGTAATAGATGAACTAACTAGGGACCCAGACTCTCTGGGTAGCATCCAAGAAACATTAAAAAATGTAGTACTGCACATAACAAGTAGGAAGATGCATGCAAATGTTGATGTCTTATTGAAAACTGTTAACTTATTAATACATTGGGTTTATAGACATGCATTTGGATTTTAAAACCTGCTGTCTAAGTTCATGCCCTGAAATTACCTGCTGAGCTATACGCCTGAAATAATATTTAAAGTGGTGCCACACTGGTGAGGAAGTTCTGAAGAAAATGATGCTTCTGGATCCCTAGGGCTAGACTGTTTCTTTTGAGAGCATCAGCTCTGAGGTAGTGGTAGTGGTCCAGTTCAGCTCTCAGGAAGGTTTTTAAGCAATGGTCCCACTTTGTTTCTTCACCATGTCTTCCCCACCTGCAAAGAAGCAAGCCATGTGTATGACCCTTAGGACCTTGTCATACAGGTAGGAGGGTTCACTGTCTATAGGTTCACGTGAAAGGTGTGGGCCAAGAGCTTTGTGTGGTACCCAGAGACCTCCTAAAGCCTTTTAGAAGGGACATCCTAAAAGTGTTAGAGATTGGGGATCATTGGCTATATAAGATTTAGGATTACATTGATGCTGATGGCTGGAATGAATCTTATTCCTGTGGGTCTTCGAGATATGGCTCATATTATCACATCCATGTTGCTTGTGACTACAAAGTCTGATGAGCATTATAATTATTCATGTAGGTCTGGATTGTCATCCAACCCTGGTAAGATATAAAAGGTGATTCAGTCAACCATCTTGCAGTCAACCCACTGAGCAAAGCGTCTGTGACTACACATAGCTAATGGCTAGAATAGGTGGGGAAAGATGCTCGAGTCTCTACTTCTGTGTGTATTTATATGCGAGCCAACTACCATCTGGTTCTTCATTAATGTCATACAGCTGGTAATGCAACCCCCAAATGTTTTTCTTTTCATTACCAAAGGTATCCTTACCATTTTCGATGTCAACCTGAACATTCATAATGGCCTTTGATGGCACACTCAGCAGCATGTGCAAAGTAATTGTGATCGCAAAAGTGCAAAGAAGTATGTAGAAAAAAACACGCTGGAAAAGTAGGTGAGCTCCAGTGGAGACAGTTCATATGGAACAGACAGGGCTGTCCTGTGAAACACTACAGCAGCCTGAAATTATAATTTCTTTCTACCACAGCAATAAGCAAGCAGGTTCAGTGATTGCACTTTATTCACAACCATAACTATCATTACTAACATTCAGTAGAGGTGTCAAATCCCTGGTTTTTATGCTTTTATAGTAGTATTTTATCTCTTTCCCTCTAGAATTATTATTTTTTTAGTAGGCCATAGCGTATCTGTTAGGGATAACAGGTGAATGGTGAGACTTGGGTTTTGATTTTTTTTTTTTAACCTGACCTTACTTGCTCTCTATTCCCATCTCATTCATGCTCAGAGCTTTGTTTGAGCTGGAGGACGAGTTTCATAGTTGTTGTTGTACCAAGTGAGCTTGCTCATACAGTGGGTTTTTTCTAATCTTTCAACTCTAATTGTTGCATACAAATTGTTTAATAAATAATGTTGGACAGGAAAAAAAAAGAATAGATATTAATTAAGAAAAGGATTTAGGCTGACTCAGTCTCATACATGAGACAAAAGGTTAAGTAAATGCCAAGGCCGCTATGCCTCTTCAAACAATGAATATTAGTTTTAGAATCATTAATGTCTGCTTAGAAAACAGAGTCATACTGGAGACTTGTATGCCAAAATAACCAAGGCCAGGGCTGTTTCTTTTCAATCTGAAGCTAAATTATTCTCCAATAGAGGGCTAAATGTATGCAATTAACAGTGCTAGGTAGGACAACAGGGAATGGCAGTTTTAATATGTAGCCAAATTGAGATCAAGTTTTTCTTTGAATCTGGTAACTTGGACATTTAATATGCAGAGCCAAGCTCTGCAACAGAATTAGTGAAAAGAAGCAGATAATTAACTCCTTCACTGCTTGTCAATGGAGACAGAATGATTAGCCTGCCGTTTACTGATTCCTGTCTTCTAAAGTTGCTAGATTTACAAAAACAAAGTTTTTTCAAGTGCCTTCCATATGTGGGCAAAGATTAAAGGACAGTTGTGTAGTTGTTATTAGAAAGAGGACTACCACATCATATTTTTAAAGAAAGCTTCATCCTGGGAAAGATTAGTTTCTCAGGTTGAGGGGTGTTGATGTTGGAACAAATGTGACCATATATATATAATAATATTTTTTAAAAAATAAATAATAAAAGACTTTTCAGCAAGTGGGTGACTTTTACCCCAATGAAAGCAAAAGTCAAAGTGCTTATTAAAACTTCCCAGCACTGTCATGTGCAAAAAAATGCTCTCTACTAGACAAGACATGTTACTTACCACACTAACATCACCCATTTAGTATGAGTGTACCTAATAATAATATTTAATTTCCACCCAGTGATCTCCAAGAAGATTAATATATTTATTCCCAATTTACTGAAGGGAAGTGAGGTAAAAGATAGTGAAGTGACTTGCATAAGGCAGCTCTGTTGAGCAATGGCCAAATGGGTCTGAAGCTTGACTCCTGAGTCCTAGATAGTGCTAAACTGTAAATCTCATGGAATTTGATCGGGATGTCTCTAACGTACAGTTTTTGACTGAGCAAGAATCCCAGTAAAATTGTCCCTGTGTTTCTAGGGCTAGTTTGGCTCTGGAAAGTTGCAACCTGCAAAGTTGAAATATATTTTTACTCCTATTTATGTCTAAGCTGAGTCTGCACTTCCTTGCTCTGGGTTCTGCTTGAGCTTAAAGCAAAAGGCCATCATTTTCCATTATACGTCAGACAGCCTTTTCAGCTGTTGAGAAGGCTTTCAAAGCAGTGCATTTGGTTGCAGCAGTGGCTCCCATGAAAGTCAACAGCCACATGCAAATAAATCCTCAGGTTTGAAAATGGTACGCTTAAATAGTTCAAGTTTTGTTTCTAAGGCTGAAGTGCATTACAGCTCTCATTTAACTGAGTAAATACCATTATGCTGAAGTCCTTTGCATTGTCATCAACAGGAAGAGAGCGCTTTGCTCCAAGGCTTGTTTCAGTGAAGGGTCTGTACTGGAATGTGTTGTATTTACATTTAATATTTGTGCTGTGTCTCCATCCCCCTCTGCGATTTCTGGTGCTTGCTGCTTTCAAGAGGGACAAAAACATATCTGGAGAATGGGCCCATCCAGGGACACATGTTCAAGCCCAGTTCTGAGCCTTATACTTTCCCTTCAGGCTTTTTACCTGCTACTGCTAGGGAAGAGCAAAGGTGCAGCCAAACACCAGATTCTTGCTTTCCGATATTGAGCTCCTCTCTCGATGAGTGGTTTATTAGTTTGTGCTCAGGCTTGACCCTGTGTAAGAGATACATACCTGACTGTAGGAAGCTAACATATGGGATATTTTAACTGTCCATATTTACATCATCTTCATTAAGACCGTTTGGAAATAATCCGCTTTTTCTACTTGTGAATCTTTATATTTTCCTTCTGAGAATTTTATATCTGGAGGTCAGGGCTCTGGATGACTAAAATTTGTTCTTTCCTACCCAGCTGGCCTCACTGCTGAGAGCACAAGTGGACTCCAGCAATCTGAAAGTCTTGTAACTACGGCCACCACACGGGTCCCAGTTGTGTGCAGAATCCAAACTAACTGAGGCCACCAAGGAACAGCTTCCCTCTGGATGCAGTGGCCTGTTTCACCACTTGGCAAATATTAGATTTTGAAAATGTTTAGCTTTCAATTGTTTCACTATGAGTTCATGCCAAAAGGCCAGGTGTGGCTTCGTTGTATTTGCTAAAGGTCTGGCTCTGGTGTGGGAGGATCGCCTATGAGGCAAGGCCTGAGGTCAAACTGTCCTCTTGCATTCCTCATACGGGCCGTGCTGCTTTACAGTTGGCTCTGGGACGATGTGGCTAATGCTAACAGAGAGGTGATGTGCGGGTTGCTTAGTGTTATGGCACAGCCATACTTGTGGTTTTATCCCTTACGGGTACATCTCAGCATGCTCCATCTATCCTGTCAGGCACCATCTGTTTACTCATCCTTCTATCCATTGCGATTGTCCTTGTGACAGCATCATATTGACCAACTTGGGGCAGGCAAAATGGCCCCAGGCCCTTCCTCCTGATGTCACTAACCTCAAAGCAGGTAAGATTAGAGTCCAAATTGCTATACAGGAGGTAAGATTGCTGAGTCTTGGGAGCAGCCTGGATGTTCCCTTCTGGAAGGTGCCTTTTCACACAATGACACAAAGTGTCCTTCCCTTGTACATCTTCAAGCAAGAATCAGCTAGGGGCTGTGCCGGCTGTGTGCTTGAGGGTTTCTGTAGCCGTCTGTGGTCCTGGTGCCATAGTTATAGGGGCATCTGGGATGTAAATACATGTAAAGATGTATGCCTCATACCAGCAAAGGAATCCCTAAAATAGTGAAGGAGAGGGGAACAAAAGCTTGATTTGTGTAAGACTGCTCATAGAGGTATTACTATTAAGGCAGCTTCTGCTGTACTTCTGATACTAACATGCTTAACGTGGTGGTGGCTGTAAGTGCAGGGCAAGCTCAGCAAGCACCGGTGAGCGCTGGCAGCCCTAAGCCACTGGTGCCCCAGCTAGAGCCGATCCTGCATTGATCTTACGGGCTGCTCCAATCCTCTCTTCACTCCCTCCAGGCTGCTCCAGGCCTTTATCTCAGCGCCTTCGCAGCCAGCTCTGATCTGTGTTCCCTCAGCACCTGCCTGCTCCTCTGAGCCCCTGCCTTGCCGCCCCACACAGCTGCCAGTGCTGCTGCTGCTCATCTCTCCCCCACCACTGTGAGCCTCTGCAGCTTGGCTCTCCTGCCTCCCTGCCAGGTGCTACCTCTAACCTCACTGAGCACCCTCAGGGCCCCTTCTCTCATCTTTTACCTTTTCTTCCTTTGTGCTCCTGCTTCCCCAGATGAGCCCTGTCCTGCTCCCCCAGGAGTGACAACCGTGACTGGCATCTCTGTCAACACCACTGCTCCTCCACCCCAACTGCCGGTCGGGCAGGATTCAGCCATCACATTTCACTGGATTGCAGAGGTGCTTATGCTGACCTCGGTCTTTCCTCAGGAGACCTCACCCACTTTCATAGCATAACCCGTCCCATCAATCAGTGTATCTCTCAGTGCCAACAGGCTGGACAAGGGCTTGGCTGTGTTCCTTGCAACGTTTAATGCCCAGCGCCAAATCGCCAGGACACCGTAGACTATTGGGTTCCACTCAGGCATAATTCCATCATTACCATTGATTTGTTCGCTCACGCTCCCCACAGTGCTTTTAATCAACTCTCCATCTTTGTGCCTTCACACCTTTACGCTTTTCATGATTGGCTCTGCTACCTTCTGCCTCTGCAATGAAATAGTACCATAGAAATCCTCCTGCCTCTTACATACATTAACAATTCCATTTCTTCTCTCTCTGGTCCAGTGAAGGGATCTCCCTCTCCCACAAAGGCACCACTGTCTCTGCAAAGCACTCTGGTAAGCACACAGGGAATAGCTTTTATTCATTATTCCTCAAAGTCCAGTACAAAGGGTTATAATGAGTTACTGGCTGCTTTGGTTTACTCTACCTTCAAAGGCTTTTTTATGGTTTAAAAGTGAAGGGAAATGCTGACATTAATTTTGGCTGTCTTTCCATAGCATTGTACAGAGAAGATAAAACTAACATGCAGGTAAAGGGATAAGTAACTCACTAGCCAAAAAAAAAAAAAAAAAAAAAAGTAGCAAATAGGGTCATCATCACATTCATTTCATGAAAGTAGTGTGGTGTTCAAGAGAACTCATTAGCCTTTTTGTCCTGCATTATCACCATCATTTATCAGCAGCTGAATCACATGTCACAACTACTATCCTTTCTGGCATCCGGTGTGGGACCCACGGACTCCCAGAGAATGCTGAGTTTCGACGCCAGGGTTGTGCTGCATGATGCACTAGGCACTGTATTAATTGTGGCAGACAGAATTTTTTCCAATATACTTCTAAAGGGACACTCAATAAAGCAATGCAGTGTGATTTACCAACTCAAAGAAGCATGGACAAATAAAACCACATTATAGGCCTGTCCTTCTTTCCCCTAAACCTTTGTTAGTTTGTTAGCACTTAAAGTATTGCAAGTTGTTTGAAAACAAAACAAACCCAAACCCACAAGTGAAAAAACCAAACATTCAGCTAATCAGTCCACACAAACATGCAGGCTACTTTCAGTGAAACACTTCATTTTAGTTATGTCTCAAGTGATGGTGACCTGTTAAATCCTTAAAGAACTCCACTGCTTCTTTAAGCTGTGACTCTGATCACTTTTGTGGACACATACACGCTTCTCCACTGCAAAGCAGAGTTTGGGGAGTAGTTTTAGAAATCAGCTAGGAGCTCCTCTAGGAACCCAGTTCCTTTAATTATCAGGTGATAATTGTCCATGTCTTGCATCAACACAAAAATAAGTGGGAAGGGAGAAAACTGCAGCATTGTTCAAGCAGCTGAAGTTGCAATTATCCGTTCAAGCCAGCACTTTAAGGAAATATCTCATGTACAAAAGTGGTGCACATCCGCCATCACATCTAAGAGAAGGGGAAACACTGAGTTTAAGAGCAGGACATGTGGAGGCTGATCCTGACCCTCTAGACTTGGGCAAGTCGGTTAACCCTGTGACTCAAATGCTGGGAGCAACAGCATTTGCTTACCGCACAGGCAGGTTGTGAGGATTAATTAATATTTGCAAAGTGCTTTGAAAATGAAAAGTAGCATGTTAAGTACTATAAAGTATTATTAATAGTGATAACAAACTGATAATTTTGGAGTATATGTGTCTGTTCTTAACCTTTTTTAGCAAGACCTTTCATTGCAAACAGCTGAACAAGTAACGCCACTAGAGCCAGAGTGCCTGATCCCCTGTTTTCCAAAGCACTGGGGTTATGCTGATTGAGCAAGCCACTAAGTAAGTACAAAACACATTCCATTTCACCATTAAAGTAAGCTATGCTATATTTTAAAACACGGTGTGAGACAGTATACTTTTAATGTACTGAGCTAATATGCCTGGGATGATTCTAACTGTTAAATGTGTTTGAGTGGAGCTAAACAGCTTTGGAAAATTCCAGCTCTTTGGGTTTGGAGCATGTGCTTTACTTTCTATCAGCTCTGAATGCATCCCCAAGTTTTCTGTGTTACCCATGTGTCATTTTGATGGCTGCTAGCAGCAGCTTCCCACTTGCTGGTTCGTGTCTCGCTCACCCGGCCATGCCACAGTGGCTTGCATGGTCACACACCACGCAAACACTTGCTGTAAGAGGTTCACCAAACTTTGAGCCTCTTGTTGAAGTGTACATTGTCTGCACTGAACAGGGAGAAGTGCTTTGATTCTTAGCAATCTCCCTCTGTGCAGCCACATGAGGGAAGGTTGAGGGCAAGAAGTAGTGATGTGTAGAGTATAGGACTGGACGTTGCCAGTAATGGCTCCTACTGTTACCCGTTTGGATTTTATGCCATGAAAACCAGGCACTGGTATCAGTGGCAGTCAAGAGTTAGTCTGTCAACATATTCAATTTGAAACAAGAAACAGTTTCAGGTTTGTATGGCCCAGGTCTTTAAGGCCAGTTTTCTGGCACGATGAAAAATGGTTTTCCTCTAAAAACTTTGAGATCTAAGAATTTTGGCTGGAGTGTAAACAGTAGGACTCTCATGAAGAGTAAAATTTATTTCTTAGCTTGATAGGGTCAAGTAACTCTAACTGGGATTAGCTAATGTTTCACAGAACCTGATGTTTTTGTGGCTAGGGAATCCCTTGAGGAAGGAAGATATCCATGTTTGATGAAAAGCTCCTAATAAAATTAGATACTGCTTCTGAGCTTATCAAAGGAAAATGGAAAGTAATGAAAATTAAAAGTGCAGCTCTGAAACCTTGTAAAATCCTGACAAGATAGTGATCTGGAATTTGCTGTCCATTTTTTTTCCCCTTTTTCTGTCCCATCTCCCCATGCACACACAATCCTGCACGGACAACTGCTGCTTCTTTCTCCCGTCAGATGACCTTACTTGTGCCCCCATCATAATCTCTCTCAGCAGCCCCACCTCTAAACCCCCCACCAAAATGAAACAAAGAAACAAAAAAGAACAGTAATCAGGCTGGGGTAACTTGCCAAATCCCAGACTTTCTCTGATGAGTTATTGCAGAAGAAAAGAATCAGCAGCAAAACAAAGGATAATCTCCAAGATATCAAATAAAGCTGTCCTATTCCCTTAATCTCTTTCCGAATTATTAGTGAAGACCTGGGACATTTCCAAAAAAACAGGACTTCTTTTCTGAAAGGGAAATGGCCTGTGGCTTTGGCAGTTTGTGATCAGAAGGCAAACTTAGGGGCCAGTGTTCTGGCTTCTGCATGAGTAAAATAGGATACTGTAAAAGGAAAGCAGAAATAAGAGGGGGGTGTATTAAAGAAGGGGACAGAACTTTCATCACTGCTAAAAATATAGATCTTTAACTGTTTGCCTCCATCTTTGTGAGCAGTTAAACTTTTCATTCTATGAAAGACTGGAAGTAGGGAAGATTTTCTGATCGTTTGTACTTGAGTCCATTTCCTGTGTTCCTGGACTATTCTTTCTTCATGCAACCTTTATCAGGAAACTTGCTTGCCAGAGACACCAAAAGAAATGCTTTGCATTATCCTTTTCTTTTTTTTGTGGGGCTGTCCCAAGATATCCTCTACCATGCTTGATGTTGGTTTCAAAAAGCAAACTGGCTAGTTGAACAAATGGGGAGGAATACATAATGCCAAAATACAGGTGAGAGTAATGATTTTATTACTGTCTGGTGAAGCACAGAGATACAAAATCTAGCTGTCCAAAATCTGGAATTTGATCACTCTTTTTGGTTCTTTGCTGATGCACCCTGATACCTGAAGCTCCAGCAAGGACACTGCTCAGGTTGTCTTTTTTCTTTCCCCCTCCTTTTTTCCCCCCAGGTTGCTTTAATGTGTAATATTGGCAATAATCACTCTGGTATTGTTGCCTAGGCATTCTTGAAGAGTCAGAAGTGGACTGTAATTGAAGAGTTCATTACCAAGATCAGATGGCTCCTTGATTATAGTGGCAAGGTGAAATATATATCCTCACCAAAAAGCAACTGCTAAACCTTTAGAGAAGTCACCCACTTTTCACTCTTTTTCATTAGGACCCCGACAAGCTTGTCAGCAAAATTAAAGGTATGTCATTCACATCGTGCATGCATTGCAAAGGACTATAAACCTGCCAACCTCTTTGATGAAATAAAAGGGTTTTATTTATGATTCATGTAGGAATATGAGGTTATTTTTATTCTGTCAGTACACTAATAATCAGACAAGAGCTCAGGAAATGAGAAGGCAAACTGACAGGGAAGGTTCTGATAAAGGGGAACCCTCTAGGGTGTTTTGCCCCCTTTGTAATCTCCTTTTTAGTGCGACGTTATAAGCATGGCATAGCATGATCTTGCAACTAGCTTGACTCACAGGAACAAAGAGAGTAACTACCTAGCAGGACTTGAGGTATAATTCCACAAGAGAAAAAAAATACTTCTACCAGAGAGATCTGCATTGCTGCAGTGATGTGAACAGGAACTTCCGACCTGGTCTTCTAAGAGTACAGCGAGTTGTAAAGATGCCCTTCTCTTCTATTTGCTTTCCTACTGGGCAACATAACCAATCTTAACAACAACAACAACAAAAGAGACTGTAAACCTTATACAGAGCCATACTAATTTTTACAGGACCCAAAGCAGGGCATTTTTCCAAGCGCTCCCAATCTAGTTCAACATGAGATACGGCAGCACAGTAAAGGGAGGAAGGGAAAGTGGCTCTCTTTATGGTCCCTGGCCAACGTTTATGCTAGCAGAGTAGCTAGGTAGCAGTCTGCATTTCAAAATGTGTCTTCCTCTAGCTGTTTCAAATGTCTTGGCTGTTTGAAGCTGCTTTTGTTCCGTCCCAGCTCGGCAAAGCTTCTGGAAGTGCGTTTTGTGCTTCTTGGTGTAAGCCCTCATTCATACCACAAGCACAACCATGATTACAGAAACACTCCTTGTGAGTAAAAAGGTATCACTGTATTAGCTGGCTGGCCTTAAGTACAGTAGTTTGCTGAACAGTGGTGTGCTGGCAGGAAAACACAGCCTAGCAAAATATATGCAGGATGAAGTGAAACAAAGTTCACTGGAGGAAGGAAAATAACACTAATCCTTCATTCAATAAGCAGTGAGTTAAGTACATTTTCCATGTTGACGAAATGTAAAAGCACAGGGAAGAAAGCACACATATAAAGGTGGTGTGACTGCCTTCCTCTCTAAAGACAACATATGGGGCATTTCGGTATTAATAATACCAGGAGTTATACCCAAGCGGCTAATATGAAATGCGGCCCCAGTTTAAGGTTCCACTGAGTTTCAGGGTGTTTGAATTCCCTCTAACCAGAGAATCCCCTTGAAGTGAGGGATGGTACTAACATTTTCATCGGTTGTTTAAATCGTTGAACAGACCTGCAGATGATAATAAGCAGTGTTTGAGATGGGATTATATTCACTCTTCAGCACTGTGATCTCTACAATAATTTTCCATATTCAGGTTTGCACCTCACAAAGGTTTGAGAAGTTTGGATTTGGTTACATGAGGCTGATTCTGTAAAGATGAGTCATGATTCAGGTATCAGAGATGTGCTGAGCAGATAAAGCCTGGTTGTTGTACTTAAAGCTAGTCTCTGTGATTGTTTCGGGACAGAGTGACACCATCCAGACTCTTATTGCTTGTCCTGTACCACCCTACTGATGCTAAGATTAGGGGTAATTCGTAAGGCTTGTGATCCTTTTAAAGGAAAATATAAATCACAGAGGACCTTGGATAAATATAGAAGACTGATCGCACTGTAAAACACTACAGTGTTTTTCCTGTTCCTTTTCTTAGCCTCATGGTGATTTCTGGGTAGTCACTTGCTTTCTTTCCCCATGGATAGACATGGAATCAGTCTTTCTTCTGGTTAGTTTGGGTTTTTATTTTGTTTGCTTTCAAACAGCTACAGCAAAAGGATTTATAACAATTTGAAATTCTTGATGGCAAAATCTGCTGTCATTAGCAAAGGAGCTTCAGGACAGAGGCGGAACTTGAAAGTATTTTCAGTGTCTTCTTGAAAATTGGTTAGATGTCAGAGGCTGGAAGCTGTGGGATCCTGCTGTTTGCAGAGCACTTGGTGCTCATCCTTTCTGAGAAGCTAGCCAACTGGCAAGAGTTGACTGGGTTTTTGACTACTGTGTAATATTGAAAGGACACAGAGTAGCCTCAAGGTGTTGCTGTCCCTTTAAAAGCCTCCTTTCTTCTGTTGACTCAGTGATTTACAATAAAGCATAATTTCATTTCTCTCAGCTAATTACAAACTGCTCCCTTCCAAACTCCTGATCTTTTCACACAGCCAAAGGCATTGCTAGCAAATCAGACCCAAGATTTAGGAGGTTGCGATATTGTACCACTATTCCCATAGCAGCTGAGTACTTCTCCTTGTACCTCTCAAGCCTGCCATTGTGCTGGAAAGTAGAGCAGGTAACTACTTCATCAGCCTGAGATTTCATTCTTGTGGAGCACGGAGGTTCATTATACCTACTTTATCAGCAGTAAGGTTTACTGCCGAATCCATGAGAGATATTCATGTGAAACATGAGCAGAGAGAGAGGCATTGCATCTTTTCATTAATAAGCCCTCTTCTGGGATCTGGCATTAGTGAGATTCAGCGGATCATAGAGCACAGGGGTATCATTTTTACATGATTACTCTAAATTCTTAAACCAGAGGCTTAAGAGAGAGGCTTCTCACAAAGGCAGCTGTGGGAATTGTTAAATGATTGGCACAGCACTCACGATGGGCTGAACCACTCTGGGTACCTCCAGTCATAGGGGGTACCAGCAGGCATTTTATTACCTGCCGTCAAGGGAAAAGTGGAAAAGAGAGAGTGTATCAGACAGAGGAAGATGTGCTAACCCTGCAAAATATCTCTGTAGTTCTGTCTCTCCTCTTGAACAAAACTCTTGTCATAATACTGATGCAGGGCTTCCTCATACTGCACAGGCTAAGGTATTCTCTTCCCTTACCATATCTTCTTTGTGTCTAGGCTTATTTTTAACCTGCCTGATCCTACCTTCTCTAGTACGGCTACTAAAATAGCCCCTTTGCAATCTCTGCCCCAAATAATTAATTTTTAACCGAACATAGGGTCATTTAATTCCACCAAACATGATACTTCTGAGATACATTGTCTACACCTGAGAAACTTTCCATGGCTCAGAGGATTGGTACACAACTAGCAAATCTTTCCTAGATTGTAAGGTTGATGACATTAACAACAAAGACAGACATCTGTGGATTCTGGATAATCGATACATTAGCTTCTTGATGTCACTATGTGTTTCTCCTGTGATTTCATGCAATTCCATCCAAAAATACTACCTTGCGTTTCCTCTGTCCTAGCTGTTCAGCCCTGTCCTGCCAGGCTGTGTGCAAACCATAATCAGGAAGTTGATGTGGCTGAAATAAAATCTCTTTTTTTTTTTTTCCTCCTGGTATTAGTTTACAGCTGCATAAGTTCCTCAATCAGTTCCAAAATAGAGATGAACAAATGCTATCCCAGCATGAGAAAAGGGACCCCATAGGAACCAAAGGGACCAGCCTGCTTCTGTCATTGACAGCCAGAAGTGTTGGCTGAGCTGTGGCTACTGGTCCCCATTTAGAAAATGGAGATAATAATAATTCCTTATTTCTTTATTTCTTATGTTAAGGAAAACATCCTTAACATCTGCCACATATATTTGCATTTGTCCATGATGGGTCATCTGTGATCCAGCTCACAGAGCAAGTGTTAAATCTATGCAAACTGCACACAGTTTGGGTAGGTAGATGTGCAAGAAACAAGACACTTATTTCACCAAGAAGCACTTTCAGTGGAAGATCAACTTGAGAAACTGTATAATCAGTGAAAAGCGTGATGCTGAACTGCAAACCACAACCTGTCTGTGAAGCCTTCAGTGTTCTCCTCCTGAATCTATACCTGCCCTGAAGCAACTGCTCTGATAGGCAACAACTGCCAGAATCTTCCCAAGGTATCATTAACTCTGAAATAAGAAGGTGACCACTGCTCTGTTTACATTTCTTTGGTGAGTGTTAGCAGGAAAACCCTTCTGGAACTATTTCCCTGACATGTTGAAGTCCAGTTGCAAAAAACCAGCTTCCCAGTCATCCTGATCCTGATTGCTAATAGCTAGAGATTGTTTTAGGTTCCAAAGTTCAAAAGAAGGTAGAGGAGGCAGAGAAGATGAAGGAGAAGGAGGAGGAGGTAAAGGAGAAGACCACAACAGACCCTTGAAACCTAAGAGCCATATTAGAGATTTCTGAGGTATCCTGCTATAAACTACTTTGAGCCTTGGTGTAAATCCATCCATTTTCAGGTTTTATTTACAACTGACTTTAGGCAGACATGTTCCTCTTTGAGAAGACTTCTTTCAATCTAGCACTAGTCCAAAAAGAAAAAGAAAAACCAGAAAAAGAACCAGGAAGGCGAGGTCATGTCAGGGGCTGAATAATCCAGATCAAACAGCAAAGAACACCCGATTAGAAGCCAACACATTTCTCTTTTCAGTATCTCTGAAATTGTTTGGCAGACTTAATTAGAAACAGGTGCAAGCTATAATATTTATTGCAACAATGCATCATTTTTGTCTGTTTCCAAGGTCATCATTCTAGCCAATAGGAAGCCAGCAACCCACAGGGAGTATAACTTAGTCTATATGGGTAAAATGTGAATTACTTAACCCTTTATCTAACAGAATGAAATACTACATTGCACAAAGCGCAAAGCTTACAAAATAGAAAATCCTGGGAGAAATCTTTCATGATAACATGTTCCAGTGAAGTAAGTTACATCACCAGCTGAGCTAATAGCCAGCCTTAGGTAAAATGGAGTAGGTACAGATAAGGAATGAGAAAACCACTTTTTTTTTTACTACTTCTCTTTCAAAGGCCTGGGTTTATGTAGAATTTGCTGCAGTAGGAGGCCATGATTGCATGTTATCTAGCACCTACTGTACAGTTGGGTCTCATATGCTGCGTTCAGCTAAGCTTTAGTGATACATTTCTTTGGCTGTGTCTGTCTCCAGAGGAATCAGGCTGCAGATGCACCTGTACAGAGGCACCTAGACACTGCCTTTCTGAACTGAGCATGCCAGTGTTTTCAAGTGAGAGAAGCCGAAGAGAGAATATCATCGATCCTTCTTGGCTTTTAAGACAGCAAATTTGGAGAGGCAAGGTCCATGTGCTTCTCTCCATCTGAGGGTAAATGTCCCAAGCATGGTTTCACCTGGTCCCACAGTGATTCTGTTGGTTAACAGCAACAGTGCCCTTGGTTATAAAAAAGCCCCATTTTCAAAGCCAGCACTTAATTCCCTCTTGTGAGTTTTTCTCATAATCTTTGCATGACTTCTTTGTGCTTTTGTGATCATTTGGGAATGAGGATCTTCTTTTAAATTCTATTTTATTCCTTTTAAATGTGAGAAATATAAATATGGAAACAAAGCAGCATACGTTAATAATAGAGATGTGTGAAGTTGTGGGAGTTTTGCCTTTTTGCAAAAGCCGCAACAAGTTGCCAATATTTCTGCAGACGGAAACTATTTTTTCCACCTTCAAATCATCACACAGCATAAAATCTGTGGGTATTTGTGTATCTGTGGCTAGATGGTGACAAGGAAATACAGACTCTCTCTTGAAAATTTACACACCCTGGGTCCTAGCTGGGTTCTTTTAGCACCCACAACTCCCTGAAAGGCACCTCAGCATCTAGTCATCACTGTTCCCCAGATTAGATGTCTGCAATCAATTACTAATGTTCTGTATGATCTTGGGAACCATTCTTAAGACAGTATCATCTGTCAATTAAATTCAGAGGTAAAATAATCCAAGCACATGATATTGATGGATTTGGGATTAAATTCTGAGTGAACATTTAGGGAGAGAAATATCCTGCAGTAATTTTTAAAGAGCTCAACAAAATAAAGGTTATGTTTAGAGAGGACCCCTTTCCCCCCACACACCAAGCAACATCCCAGCACTAAATTCTTGGGAAGTTCAGACCTAGTGGGAAACTTTGCAGATCAGTGTCCTTGCTAATTTGTTCCCTTTAGTGAATTTAATCTCCCACACTTTTTAACTGAACCTGGCTCACAGCTTGCAAATCCTTTTAGTAGTGGGCTGGTGAGTTTGTACATCATCCTGTGCATCACAGGTTTGCTTAGATAATCTGTTTCTTGAAGTATTTGTAAAATCCCCTCACTGTAGATTTTCCCTCCTCTGTCTCTCCACCTCCCCAAAGGTAGAGGGCTCATACGGGCTAGCTCTGAACCTGGGAATCTGTCACGTCATTAGAGTTGAGGCTCTTGCCAACATGTCACAGGTGTGCACAATGAGGAGCATAAGGAAAAAAGGGAGATTGTAATTGTCCAAAGCCTGCTAGGATGGCAGCTGCCATCCCACAGAGCACCTCTGGTGCCAGGGAGACAGTAAAATTATGGGAGGGTAGAGGAGAGCCTCCCTGCACTTGTACAGAAATTTCAAGCAAGTATTTACACAGTCCTTCACAAGGTGCCCAACATGAGTAAATGTGTGGGGATGAGAGTGAGCAAGCAAGGCTTGTTTGAGGGAGCTGAGCAACTTGCAAAAGTAACAAGCACGCTTGGGACTTCTGGAAATGCACTAAGGAGACTTGGAAAAGGGGATGGTGATTCTGGGAGGTTCTGCTCAGTCAGGGTGCTTTGCTTTGTGTCCTGAGTGTGAAGCCATACTCAATTGTATTTTACAGGGAGTCAGGCAGCTCAAGTTACAGGTGAATGGCTGGGTTAGCTGCTTCAGTCTTGGGTCATTTCTGCATTGTACTTGGCTGAATAATACCTTCCCTTTCTTCTTCTTTTTTTTTTTTTTTTTTTCCTCATTGATCAAGCTGCTTTTGAGAAAAGTGATACTTTGCATATCTGGCTAAGTGCTGTTAACAGCCTCTGCCTGTGGTTTGTTAAAATTAAAAAAAAAAAAAAAAAGAAAAAGAAAAAAAAAGAAGTGTGATCTTGCTGGAGAAGTAATTTGCTTCTCTCCAACCAATGATGGCTTGCACTTTATGCAAATTGGTATCTAGGGACAACAAATCCCATTTAATACATATGCATAGTTCATAAAAAAAACGACGTGAGAGAAAGAGAAAAAAGATAAAGCAACGAGTCAGCAAAAGAACAGGTTCCGAGGAAATTTATTGTCCCAAATTGGACATTTGTAACAGATGATGTGAACAAGTGTTAACTTTGTTTTCAGCAGCTCTTCACGTACATTCACTAGACATCACACAGATTATGTTTTAAGGATCTGAACTGTAATAAAAAAAAGTGTCTGTGGGCTTTGGAGTGTTGTGTTCCATATGGTTGGGGAAGTGCGGAGTTATTGCGACAAGCATCTTGTGAAGCTCATTACGCACGGCGGTGTTAGATGCGAATTGCTGCGCATCGCTATAGGGTACGTACATGACATCCCACAGTCAGCAGATAGCAACTGGAAATGAAAGATATGAAGGCACAGAGTACAGCTTCAGGGAACATGTTAGACAAAACATCTGCTAGTATCAGAAAGCTGCATTATCAGATCATTGTGGCCATGAATTTTTTATAAAGACATTTTTTTTTTAAAGCTGCAACTTTGAAAGTGACATTTTGCGAGAAAGTTTTTGATTGAAGTGTGATGTCAGGAGAAAGGCCAGTCTAGTTTATTATCTGTGTAAGAGCCCATATTGGCAGCCTGAATCAACGCCTTTCTTCAAGCAGTTGAGTTGGCCATTCACGTACTACAAGTGCTTTTTCCCTTCTGATCTTGATGGCTGATAAAACCTCAACCCAGATTACAGTTTGTAGCTTTAGTGTGTCCTAGCCTCCTCAGCTAGGAGTTTTCAAAGTTTTATTCCTGAAGGGCTACTTAACGCCATGGCTGGGGGGCTACTGAACAAAATTTACCCAAAATGCAGAACCTTTCTGTTTGGAAGGTGGAACACAATGTGTGCTTCACATGTGCAAAGCACAGAGAGGAAAACTCAGGGCCCCCACCTAATTCCCACTCAAGTGGGACCTGCACAGCCACTGGGTACCTTGTCACCACTGTAATGCTGACAATTGGCTGCTCTGCAAGGATGGCCACAAGTAAAAAGGCTGTCAAACCTTGCTTACAAAAGCTTCGCATGCCCACAGGCTGTACTTTGGGAGAGCTGGTGTAAGCTACAGAAGTCTCAGTGCTTAGAGGGGCCTCCTACCTACTTCACATTCCTGACATTCATAAGAGCAGTGAGATAGCATGAAATGTATGTGCATATTGTAACTATTTACATTAAAACATCCAGGCATTTTCCAGTTTCTCACCTCTCCTGCCCCAGCTGTGAATTTTCCTTCATGTCACTTGCATTAGAGGGTAAGGTGACCTCCCCCTCTGCAGCAACAGGTGCCAATGAAAAACCTGTCTCTTGTTGCTCTGCAGATGTCTGTCTCTCTCGCTCTCCAGTCAACAGTTTCAACGCTGTTCATCCAAAAGTGAGCAAACTAATATCCCGTGCTGATTCACAAATGATTGCCCTGATTGTTTGGCCACCTTCTTCCTAAGGTTTGTGTGTAAGGGAGGGTGGGAGAATGGAGAGACATGTCCGAAAGCATCATGACTTACGAAAGGATTTAGTTGTCAGCAGCAATTTTTTATGTAATGCCGTTCATTAATGTAATGGGGGCTGCAGCGAAAGCCAGAGGCGATTCGCACTTTATCACTGTTACTTAGGGAGCCTGAAAGTAAGTGAGGGATTTTGCTGGCCTGACCTGTTGCTGAATGAGGCAGTTGTCAAGTGAGGGGTATAGCTGCTGAGAGCAGCTGCCGAGAAAAACGGCGCTCCCTGAGATGCCAGCCCACGTAGGCCATGGCTGTAACATCATTTTCCCAACTGCTGCCTTTGAGTAGCATTTAAAAACAGCAGGCCTGGCATATAGGTGGGCCGTGCAGATCAAGGTTTGGCTATGTTGCTTACCTAGACAGGAGCTTCATCAGGAAGGTAATTCAGTGTCCTCACCGTTCCATAAAAATAACCCTAATGGGTTTTTGTGATTGCTTCCTTGGGATGAGATTTTAGAAAATACTTAAAGATAAATGTGATGAAAACAGAAGCAGACCAAAGGTGAGTAGTTTTTTGTTTTGTTTTGTTTTGTTTTAAATCCTGTTTTATTAGAGTTTTGAGGTTTATTATGAACTGAAATTTTTATTTTAAACTTGCTTGTATTGTGGAAAGAAAAAGCTGAACATGGCTCTGCATTTTCCAGGTGGCCTCTCCACCGGACTGGCTCACATCTGTGCATCCAAGCATGAAGCTCCCAAATCCTGGCTTCTTCTGGTTTCGAGGGTGACAAGGAGGAGATCTGTCCTTATCTAAAAACCAGTGATCAAGGACATAGTTATAGTTGCGAAAATGTGAACCAGAGGCTGCTACATTTTTAATGTTCTTTTAAAAGAGTGCAACACTTTTATCTGAAGCTCATGTTCCTTTATTGGCTGCACACCCACACCTCCAGGGAGCCTGAGAAAGCCTTTGCTGGGCTCTGGCACTGCTTAGCTGGGAACTTGCCTGGGCAAGCTCATCCCTCTGGACCAGAGACTTTTTCCTCTGCACCAGCGTCCCAGCATCCTGGTAGGAAACATTGTGTGTTTGGAGTTAGAAGGCTGGCAGTACAGCCCCTCAAAATGAGACATCAATGAAATTTCTTCTTAACTGTTGTTGTTGTATGCAATGACCTAACACTGGACAAAAATGAGTCCTGCAGTCAGTCCTGTCTGTGCAACTGTGTGTACAAAGCAAGCGGAAACATTTAACTACCTCTTTTGGACATGCAGTCAGACACTCTTTTATCTGCAAGCCAATATATCAACATATACTAATTGGTCTGTGCTACTGCAGTAACTATGCTTTTAATTGCAGAGGCTGAAATGTAAGCATATAGTCCACCCCCTCCCTTTTTTTCACCTTAGCTTCTAGTTCGGGTTTACACTCTGCTTTGAAAGATTTCCTTAGCTATTCTTCAACTTTTCTTTGTCTGTGTGTGCTCTCCCTGGTAGCAAAAATATTTCTGAATAGGTGAGTATTTCAGTGATGGAATAGATATGATTTTGTATAGGACATGTCTCTGTGTGTGTATACACACACACATGCACATCTATAAATATTTGGTAATATATATATAAATTCTGTCCCATTTACAGATGGTTGTAATATGGGAAGCTTGTAGAGTACAGGCAGTATGTCAAGTGGGCAGAGCAAGCAGAGGGGGCAAAGAGCTGGCATTGCAATGTAGCAAATGAGTATGGAAGAATATATGGACACGCAGCTAACAAGAAGGGAAGGGAAGTGGCCGGAGGGTAAAGAGATATAATGGGTCCCAAATGTGGCAAGCACATATGCTGCCATACAGCAAATGCAAAGTGCCACCACCAGTGACAAGTATATTGCACCTAAGGAAAACAGCTGTGCCAAGTGCCCAAATCCACATTCAGCCTCCTGACCCTGCGTCTCCCTGGTCTGATGTGGATTAAACTGGTCAGGTCTGAGAGCCTCTGTGAGTATGCATTCCACAGAAATAGTGGCTCAGTAAATCCCTGAAATACTTCTCGCACAGCTACCTATTTTGCATTTGCAGTCTTGAATTTGCGAGATTATTTTCTTTTCTTTTAGCTTATTTTACTTACACTGTATCTGTGTAGATCATTGCATGGTTTATTGCAGTTCTGTGTTACAAACCCTCCCACATAACCCTATTATTTGTTAGTAATTTTTCTATTTTGAAGAAACACCCTTTGACACCTGAGCGGGATCGCCTGTTCTTAGGCATAAATATAATAAAGTCCCCTGTGAAGGGCACCCCTCTAACTAGTCCTATCTGCTCTGTATATATAAAATATTAGTAAATCATTCCAAATGTTTAATCATATCCATTTGACTCTGTGAGACCCCGTGTCTGTAGGCTTTCTGTGTTAACTGCCTCTGTAATATCTACATGCTGCTGATTTTTGTTGATCTTGAGGTTTTAAAGCAAACTAAAACTGAGGTTTGCAGTTTGATTTGAATTAATCAGGTCTGATTAGACAGGAACAGATCGGGCTATTCTGGAAATCCCTGAATCTCTCTAATACAATTTCATGTGTTATTCAAAAAGAAATAGTTCATTTCTTAAGTAAGAGTGATATTATTTAATACTAATTTTTTCAGAGTGCTAAATGTTATGGAGGGGGGGCATTATGATGATGTTCAGGGTGTAGGAAAGAAAGCATTTTGTTTTATGAAAATACAGATATTTTAGAATGGAGTCACCTGGTGGTAGATCTCATAAATGTACAGAAAAAGATGCTTCCTAATATTATTAGTTTCAGTTTTTTCTTCACATCACACTGACTGTACATCTAGAAGCTTTGACAGATGGAGTCACAAAAACAAAAGACTGTATTTAGTTTTGTAAACCAATTTAGAGAGGTTGGAATTATGTATGGCAGAGGACAATTACGCAAACTAAACGGTTCTTCAGTTAGTAATGAGATCCATGAATGACAAAGGAGAAAGGATCCTCCTGTCAGCAGGAGGAGGCTCCTGGTTCCCCATGCGTCCTTGTGTGCGTACCAGGGTGCGAGGGGTGCAATGCTGAAGGTTGGGACGGCGGGCAGGGGGCAGCTCTGGTGTTAGCTCTCAACCAAAGCATTCTAGGGGCTCTGCCAATGGCATCGTTTTGGTGGGAAGTCTCCAATGAAAATTTTGCATTCCTAATCAGGTTGACCTCAGACGGTCTCCATCTCGCAGGGCTCTGTTAGAAAGCGGCAAGCAGCAAGTGGACCTGGGCTGCATAAGCACCTGCTGGGCTCTCAACTGTGAGTATGGTGCCAGAGGGATTTTAATCACTACCCACTCTTTCTCTTTTGCTCTTCATTTCCTCACTTGCTGGTTTGCAGCCTGGAAAATAGGTGATGGAGAGATGGGTGCCTACCTATAGAGCCATCGGTTTGGCCTTTTTCATGCAGCTTTTACCCTTCTTTTAAATCCCTGACTGTTGAGTGCCAGAGCAACAAGCCATATGTTAAAGATGTTAAAGAGCAAATACTTTGCAGACTGTACCAGCATGCAGAGTCAGAGGGGAAGCGAGCAATAATGTTGGGAGAAGGGGGAAGAAGTGATTATCTGGTAGTGATTATTCGGGAGGGTAATAATGGGAGGTGCTGTAAGTGACAGGGATTCACTATGGGACGCAAATCACTTAAGGCAAAGCCATTAGGATCAATTTAAAATACCAAAGAGGGAGGCTAAAGTGACAATAGCATATTTTAACTGAAATCACAAATATCATTCTGCAAGGTATGGTTTAAAAGACCAGGCAGAGTTACTTTGTCTGAACAGAGGAAAAAGTTTTCCTTTTTTATTTTTAAAAAATGCCCTTTTTTGTAAAGATCAAAATGGAGCAGAATGTTTTTTTTAAAGTTCTTAAATCCTGTTTATATATTTTTTTCTATTTTAATGTTCTCTTTTCTCTTGATGGCGTATTATAAATGGAATTAACTACATTGCTAATGCTTTTAATCTGATTTTAATAGAGCCTAGGGCTGAAGCATGGAATCAGCATGTGTCCCATTAAAAGAAAAATACAGTTATAGAGACAATAAATAGCATGTCCAGATAAACACATCTATCTATGTGTTAGCTTTATTTATTAAGCTAAGTAGCCTATGTACAGACACTGGGGGCTTTTTTAGAGACTTTTCCAAAGCTGAAATCTATATGATGGGATTGTTGCTGTTTTTGGCAGCAGTGATGTGAACTTGGTAAAAGAGCCTGGCATGGAAAACCACTGAGTTCTGACATATTCCATTTGCTCCAAACTCTTTGATTTCTACTCACAGAATCTGACATATGTTGGGCATTGACCTTGCTCTTTTAAATAAGCTTATTTTAGAAGACCTTTGCAGAATGCTGTCTGTTTGGCTTCGATGTAAGCTGTTAGGGAAATGTAGTACAAACACAGAAGTTGTATGTTTTGAATGCCAGAGATGTTAAGCTGAAGAGCAGTTGGTAAGCTCTATACTTCTGACTGCTTTCTTTGCTCTTAACGAGGAAATGTCGTTAATGAAAGGAAAATGATTTATCCTGCATTTGTCTGAGGATTTTTATTTATTTATTTTCAGCAGGAAGTTCGGGACCAGACTTCTTTTTCAGTCTGAAATATTCTGATTGGGCTCTCAAACGCTCAGTGGAGCAAAAGCAAACATTTTGAAAAGTGAGCAATTGTTTGGGATGTCCCAGGTCTGAAACCGCAGAGAGAGCCAGCGTCCTGATATACTGTAGAATCAGCCCCCTGTAAATGTCTCTGAATACAGGTACTCAAATGCGGGAGTAACTTCTCCAAAGCTTGGCCTCTTCCTTGTGGAACGACACACTGCACTGAGTGCATTTCAGGAAGAGCTGTAACCTTCAGTGTGGAGATTTGCTTTCCATTTGTCATAGGGGAGCAGCTTGTACGAAAGTTCACAGTGAAAGTGCTGCAATCTTGCAAATGCCAGTATGTATCACTATGCAATAAAACAAATTGCGGGGTCCCAATATGGCAAATTAGAGTGAAGGGGATGGGTAGGAAAACTGTCCTTCATTAAGCCTGTACCTGCTGAAGTCAATAGAAAGCTCCTCTCAATTCCAGTAACAGCAAAAGCAGAAAGAAACTTGGAAGCACTTTTGGGATATGTTTGATGTTCCTCTGTTGCTGGTAGACAAACTCCTGCACCCTTTACTTGGGCTTTGAGCTTTGGAGCCTGGCAATTCAATCAGCTGGAGAACGTGTCCCTGGAAAGGGTTGCCAAGGTTAGCCATATCTGAGTAAGTGGCAATAAAATTCTACACATAGGAAAACACATATCAAATTGCCAAAATAAATGTAAATTTGAATTCATAGTCATATGAAGCTCTTCAGAACTAAACCTGGCTCTATATGCAGTGAGGAGATGCATCTGAGCTCTGCCAGTACATTAATAATCATCTTCTATGGCCTGTGGAAAGCTCTGCATACTGGCTTCCTCTCAAAGAGTTTGGCTCAGTTGGCTTCACAAACACGCAGGAAAGGCATGAAGACCTGTCTTTGTTGACACTGGGTTAAGAGGCTGTGAGCATTTTATGTGGAACATTTCCTTGGCTAAAGGAGTTGGGAGCAGATTTTTTTTTACCTCTCTGCAAATTTGTCTCCCTGATTCAGTGGTGGCACTGGGAAGCCCTCCTGTGCTATGAATAACTCATCTCCAGCACAAATACAGGGTTCGTAGTCTGATCCATAAAGTTTTTGGGGGAAGTATGCGAGTGTCATGCCATCGTTGCCTGCAGTGGCGGCTGCTCTATGTAGGATCAGTTGGACCTGTGCCATCAGTCAGCAGGAAGGATGGCACAGCTGCTGCCATCTCCTGTAAAGGGAGCCTGCCCGAAATTGCCATAACCGTCACTCACAAGCTCAGGGCTTTTTGGGGGAAATGGCTTTTATTTTTTGTGAATTCTTCATACAGAAAAGCTTCTTATAAAAATTAAATAATGTAACATATTCTGAGTTCTGGGCAGACAAAAATTGAAAGGGCTGTGGTGTTTGTGGAAGTGGAATGATAGTGACAAGCACCACATGAAGTCCCCAAAGATGGTGTTGGAGGACTCAATCCCCCATAAAATGATGACAGACAGTGATGTAATGGTGTTTTGTGACACAATTTGAGCATAAATGCCACATTCTTTCCCATTAACAACTGACTTCCATTGTACCATGATTTTTTATTTTTTTATATGTATTTTGAGCACACTGAGAACAAAAACTTCCATTGTGATAATGCTGCAGGAAGATTTAAACATTGTGGTGGACTAAGAATTGAAATGCAAATCACACTTGCACACAACCTCCTGCTGGGGCCCAAATTTTTATAGATCAGGTTCTGCAGCCCTGATGAAGAATCAGTGATCTGCCTTTCCTGGGATTCACAAATTAGTTGTGGTCTAAGGTATCATTTCCTACGATATAATTGTAACTTGCCAGATGAAAGTTTGTCACTGAAGACAGTGCCCTGATCTTCCATTATTTTTCCAGCTGCAGTGCCGCTAAGGATCCTTTCACAGACAATGCAAACACACACATCACAGCTCCCCACTCTGCAACATGCTCTTGCTGAATATAAACTTACTGTATATATTGATCCTCGCCCCCTTGCTTTTTTTCTCCCCCAGTGTGCAGGTGGTAAAACACTGGCTGCCATGAACTTCATGTTAAAAAAAGAGAAAGAAGAAAAAGCTGTGGTTTGGAGGCTGCTAGAGCTGCTAGATGGCAAACTGCAAGCTTGTGATGTGGCTGCTGAAATCTCTACAAGGATAATCGGGCATACATGCATTTGTGGATATTTCCATTTGCTAATTGCTCATGAAATTTCAGGTAAGGAGCATCCAATTCAATTTGTTATAATAGGTAATGGCCTGGTTTTGCTTTTCGGGGTGGGTTTTTTATTATTATTTTTATTGCTGTCATTACAAATACATGGCTCTTGGCGTCTGGAAGAACACTTCACAGAAAGGCTGGGGCGGTGCTGTGCGGCAGCTCAGGAAGGTTTTAGCCATGTAGCTGGCAGGTGGTAGCAGTCCATATCTCCCTGATGTGCTGCACTGCAGGGCAGGGTGTGTTCCTGACTGTAAGAGGACAGGTCCCTCTGAACCCTTCTTCATGCCTTCGTCTCTCTGAAATACATTATGGCAGCAGGCAAGGCTGTGCTGAGGAAGATGCTTTGGGTTACTGAGTCCTGCTTGTTGGGGATGGCCTTCCTCTGTGTTGGTGGAGATGCTTCCCCTGCTGAGGTGCTGCGCCTGCTCTCACCACCCCTGCAGCGCAGCATCTGTGAGCAGCCCAGAGTGGGTACCTGATTGCTGGACATAGAAAAGTCAGAGGAGATGGGTCCTGCCCTCCTCTTCTAGAAATGGAGTGCAAACCCATTTTTATAGGGCACTGAATCTATCTGAATGAGAGCAACACTCAGTCTTTAACAGTTTTGAGGTACTGTCTTAAACAGAGAGATGCGTTTGCTTTTCAATGCCCTGAACCACTGAAGCCTCCCAGGAACCATTCTGGTAACCCCTTTCCCTTCCAGCTATTTAGAGGTTCTTGACTACGCAAAAACATGCTGAAAATTATCACCAGCAGTGATCGTAAGCTCAGAGCTGAGTCCTCCCATCTGCATCTGCTTCCCATCCTGCAACTTTAACTAGTTCTACTACTTATTACTAATTAGCTACCAGCTAATACTAATAGCTACCACTGTTGCAACCTTTAAAAGTTACATATACATTGATGAGAATTAGCATTTGTTGACAGCCATGGTGGGAGTTGCCTGTCTATAGCATTTCAGGGGTCCACATTGCTCTAACGTTTGATTGCCTCCTTCAGTAATTATAATGGACACTGAGCAAGATTTTCATAGCCTCCTTTGGCTGTGCAGAGCCACAAGACATACTGAGCTCTGAGAGAAGAGGCCAACAATAATATATTGCCCAATAACAGTCCCTTCTTCTCTGTGCCCCTCCCCCACCCCCCCACCGCCCCCCGGGAGTCACACAGTGCAAAGGGATGGAGCTGGGGGCTCTGCTGCCGCAGGGGAAGGCAGCCGCAGGGTTTCACTGGGACAGTGGCTGAAGGCTGCCCTTGCTCAGGGCAGACTCTCGATTCACCCTCCCAGCAGGGCACTGGCCAGGCTGCTCAAAACGTCACTTTCCACGCTTCGTCATCCTACGTGAAACGCTCTTTCACTACTTTTTTAATATGTAGAGAACAATTTAGTCGTTTTAACTTGAAGCCAATTGCCTTCTTCGTTTGGGAATATGAAGGTAGTTAAAATGCTACAGAAATTCAGCACACCAGCAGTAAAAAATCCTAGTGCCTATTTAAAAAAGGGTGCCTAATCAGAATTAAAGCAGTGGGTTTAAAAAGCGAGGAGAAATATAGGCCCCTTGTAACTCTTGAAGGGAATGTGAGTACCTGACTGGTGTTTCTTCAGGAATACCAATTGCCTGTTTGGAAAAAGAGGTACTGGGGAATGCCCCGGCCTCCCTGGTCAGGTTCCTCTATCCGCTCTGCAGAAAAAGGCATGTGTTATACATCCAGCCTGCGGGCTCTGGCTCAGCTTTGCACTGAAAAGTGAGCTTTTTCCATTTGCTACCACAGAAAGGAAGCTGCTTTCGTCCTTACCCTGAAGAAGATGAGCTATAGGAATACACAAGGAGCTTTTTTTGTAGTCAGGGGGCCAGAGGGGGAAGCAGTGGTCATAAGCAGAGATTGGAAGTTGGCTTGTTAAGTAAATCTCAGGCTGTAGCTGGTTTTAATTTATTTTTTGTTTTATGTGCAGGGAACTAGGCCTTGCAGGCCTGGCTAATATCAAAGCCTGGGGTTTTGTAGATTTTTAATCAAGGTCCACTTTGGGGGGTTCTGCTTTTGCTGGTTGTGGATGTGTAGGGGGGGTTTGTTGTTTTTTCCTTTTTTTTCTTGCTGCTGTGTCTGGATTTCTTTAGTTAAACTTTTCCATTCTTCAGTCTTGAGCCAAGTGAGTGATTTCAAATTACCCAGCACTTTCCAGAGAGGGCTTTTTTGTTGTTTGGTTCTTTTGGTTTGGGATTTAAAAAAAATTTTTTTTTTTAAACAAAAAACTTGCAGTCCAGTTTCTCTGAAAATCACAGATGGCATCTGAAGTCCTACCCCCTGCCTCTCACTAATTTGGCATTCTGAGCACTGTCTAGATCGTTTATTGTTCATTAAATCTGTATGAAAAGAATTTTATATAATTTTTTGTTTGTTTTGTTTTTGGGGTTTTTTTGTCCCTCTGCTGGCAGGAAAAGTAAATCCCAAAGTATTTCAGCAGGTGCTATTAATATGCAAATAATGGAGAGTACACTAGTTCTAATAGACCTCCCAACTACATGGGAGGTGTCGCTGTTGGAGCAAATTAGCTTTCCGTAATTTGCATGCTTTTCACAGTCTCCTGGGATTATATTTTAGATCGGAGACAATAAAAGCATATGCTGTTAGTTTAAAATGTAACTAATTTTAGACTTTGAAACCATTTTAACCTAACTTCTTAGTGGGTTTAAGCTGTTATTTGCAAAGAAACTTTTTGCACAGCTTGTAATTTTCATGGCCTTTCTCTTCCCCCCATTAACTGCTCCATCTCTCTGTTCAGGTTGAAAGTGAAGAAGGGAATCTTCCACGCGGCTGCATCTTGAAAAGGAGGTATTTCTCACAAAACCAAGCCCGGATTGTCCTAGCTTGGTTCTGAGCCTGCATTCAGGCCCTGGTGGGATCTAGATTGAGTTTTCTATGTCAAACTCCTTCCCTTCCCTTTGGCATCTTCCTGAGATGTAAATTCCTCCAAAAAGAATGCTGTGGCCCCTGCTGACCGTTCACACAGGCAGGAAGCTGCTCGTAGCATCGCAAAATCTTCTTTGTCAACCCACCAAAGCAGAGACACTAAGCTGATGTGGCACAGATGCCCAGTGTGCTTGTCTAGCCCACACTTAAAGATGGAGTCTGTTGGAAGAGTCTATCTGGAACAACTGGAGAAAAAAAGCAAGATTTCAGTGCAGGTTCAGTCTGTAGAGTCAAATGTTACTGAACTGTACTGGCGCATTATCAATGGCACTTTCCAAATTGATATTGACAGCAAAAATCATACTGTTGACATCCGTGGTTTGTGACAACTTGAATGATGGGGCCTCAGCTGCTGTGCCTGAGAATTTGTGTCTTTATTTCAGGTGCTGCAGTGATTGCTTCCTGTCCAAACATGCCACGCTGCTCAAAGGGACTGGCCAGGTAGGGTGCATGCAGGGCAGCCACTTGAAACCTGTCCCTTATCTCCCATGTCTGCTTCTGTCCCTCTGTCCTTGGGTCTATGTTGAGCTGGCAGGAAATGGTTCTCCTGGCTTGCAGCACCATCCCGACCTTGGCTGCCCCAATTCCTCCTGCTTCGAAGGACTGCAGCAAGGGGTTTTTTAGAGAAACAGTGGGTTTAGCTGATGCAGATATGCTTCGGCAGCAGACTGCAGTGGCGTCAGCTGAGGGAGTCTGTGAGAGGTAGAGAGGCAGCCGTTTTATTTTGTCTTTCTGCCAGTTGTCCCATTGCCCGGAGTATGTGATTTGTGAGTTTCCTTTGGCACAGTTGCACCATTCTCGTATATCTCTGTGCAGTGTTTCCAGGTCACTTGGTCCGCGGGGTGGTGGCCGTCTTTTATTTCAAGAGGGATAGAGTTCAGGAGTAGGATCAGATGTGTGGAGGAGATGGCAGCCAGGTGGAGATCAAGTTAGCGTTGTCAAATTTATTTCTAGCATGGGAAAGGTGAGTGTTAGCAAAAGAGAGTAAGGCTGAAAGATGTCCTTTAAGATAAGGCCTGGAGAAAACTCTTGGGATGCCACTTTGGCCTTACAGCAATGCACGGTAAGACTCTCATGAATTTTTGGGGACACAACTTTGCCGTCAATATATTTATAAGTATGTTTCATACTCACGTTATATGGAAATGCTTCATTTCCCAATTTAAAAAAAAAAAGGCAGGGCTTGATTGATGCTTGACTTAATAGTATTGTGAGTCGTGATCTTAAAGAACTGTGTTCAGATGTGACCAATGCACTGAACCCTGTGAAAGGGAAAACCCTTCCCAGCGTGAACCCACTGGAGTTAGTGGGATTGCAGCCGATTGTCTTAAAGAGTTCCTTCCCATTCCCGGAGGTGGCCGCACCACTAAACTGTCCATGACACAAATTATTTTCTTTGTCAATAACAGGATCCAGAGATGAAATGAGCACTCTTTAAATGCTGCTCCTGCCACACCAAGCTGGATTTGCTCTGGCGTGTGGTACTGCTCTGTCCTGTGTAGCTGTACGCTTCTACGGGAGAACTTATCTTGGGCCGCATATCTCCGGGACACAGGGCTCTACCCACCCTGGGGACAGTGATGCACAGACATCAATATGATGGATACAAAATGTCCGTTTATTTAGCTGCGTCACACGCTTATATAGCTCTTGCGCTTCCTGTTCCTGCCACTCCTATGGGGAGGAGTCTATCTTTCCATCACATCCCGTGATCTTCCAGTCGCCGATCCCTGTCTATTCCCCTACAGTCCTGCATGCTGTCCCTGGTGCCCTGTAGAGCTTTCTGCCAGGGTGATCAAGCCTAGAGTCTTTAGTGCGCAAACCTGAAGGAGGTGAAGTTTTAAAATTACCATTCCTGTGGCTGTAAGTAAACCAATGTGAAGGAAAAAAAAAACATGCTGGAAATGACTTGTGATAATCTCACTGTGAATGCTGGACGCTTTTTTTTCTCTCATCTCACCATAAACATTTTCTAGCATTAATACCAGTGACCTCTCACATCCCCTGCTTTTCTTTAATGGGATGTGGCCTGCCTATTATAAGCCTATGCATTGGAGCTGGAAACAGTTGCTTTATTAAAAAAAAAAAAAAAAAAGGAAAAAAGAAAAAAAGGGCTCAGATTACTCAGGTGTCGATGCAAAAAAATGAGATGTTGTGCCAGATGGCTGCATTTGTGAAGCAGAGTGTAGTCAGAAGCAGAGTGGAAGGAGACAAGGCAACTGTACATCAGAAGTGTGAAAACATGATCAAAATACCTTCAGCCTTGTTTCACCAACACTGGATTAGGAGGCAACTGTGGTGAGATGCAAGCAAAGAAAAGCATGAGGGGATACTGTTTGGAAAACAAAAATGTCTTTCAGTAATGAACTGCTTGACTCCCTCCAATAAAAGCTTGGAAGTTTACAAAAATCAAGAGACTTTATTATTAAATGGAAGGACCATGAACCAGTAAGCCTCAGAGCACCGTATCTGGTGTCACTGCAAAATGTGACGTGCGATAGAGTAAAATATTGATAGCAGGCTGTGTCACAGGCTTAGTTAGCATTATAGCAGGATATGCTGCTGCCAATCATCTGTAAGTAACCGCTCTCTCCGGTGACACAGACAGTCAACAGCTTCGTGCCATGGCTGCAGATGTCCAGGAGGAGTTTTCTAGTAGTGTGTGGGAGAGGCGTTATATCTTCCATCAGGCATATTCACGTAGTTTGCCTATTGCCTTGGCCGTGCCCACGCTAGTGCTCTCTCGGAGCCCATGTGTCGGTGGTCTGGATTAGTGTCTGCTCTCAGAGTTAGAAGTATTGGAATTGTAGTAACTGGCTATTTTGTTCCTCAAACTGTTTGGACCAGCTGCTTATCCTGTTGAGAAGCTTTAGGCAACTTTTGATGCCAGGGCAAAGTACTTGCGGAGCCTGTAAAAGCTGAGAACTTGGCAGGCCCCCGGGTGGGTGCTTCTTTACCCTTTTATGTACTGAAATGGATCCTGGGTACTTTCAGCTTCACTTCCATGCCGCAGCTTTTGGCTGTCACACAGGGAAAAGTTTTGAGTAATTTGTTTGATCTGAGATCAGGAATCCAATTCTGGGGTTTTTTTTTCCTTCCCATGCTTAACTGGCTCTGCTCAAACTGCTTCGTAGCTCCAGACTCACTCCTCTGTGGCTCTCAGGAGAAAAGGAGAACTCTGACATGGGTGCAGAGGAGGTCAGCCTGAAGGCTTGGCCTCTAGTTCCCTCAGTTATACCTTGGTTTACAAACTTTGTGGCACTTGGGTTTCATCACAAGAATCTGAAATCTTAGTTTTCAAAGATTGCAGTTTGCTTAGGTCGCCGCAGGGGAAACCTGCACAGATTTTCACCGAAACCATTCCCAGACACACGGCTTTCTTCCCCTCAAACCCCAAAATTACTTCAACCTTTTGCAGGTACTTTCTAGCAATTAACTTCGTCCAACTATATTGAAGGTAGGTTACGTTAATAACAGTAGCTAGAGAGAATGTGGCAGGAACATGTATCTTCCTCTGATTCTTGTTCTGTTACTACTAAAGCTTGAATGTGAAAGTTTCATTCTTCTATATTTATAGAATTTGAATTTCTTTAATAACTTTGGATCAAAAGTTTGTTCTCCACACCAGGAAGATTTTTTTTGTTGCTGTTGTTACAAACTGCATTCTCTTATTTGGGGAATATGTTCACAATTGAGAAAGAATTGCCTTTATTAACAAATCAAAAGCTTCTGCTGTCAAAACTGAAATCATTCTGCCTTTTTATGTGCAAATTAAACTTTCTGTCAAACCTTCAGCCATGGTGCATTTAATTTGTGGAAATATAAAAATATCTGGCTTAATATTAAAATATTCTACATGCGGAAGGAAATATTTTTCAGTGATGCATTGCATTCAAGGGTCTCACAAAATCAGATTTAAAAGAAATAAAGTGGTGTTTTAACAGAATTTATTTTGCCTGCTTTCACCAAAGTTCAGTGCGGTACTTAAAAGTGTGTTTAAGTTATACAGGTGTTTGAATATCTTGTTGGATCATGGCCTTTGGAATTGAACCAAGCTAAATGTAAGCGTATTCAGCGTATGGGAGCTACAGCCCCTGTATTTTTCCTTATAAAAGGGTCACAAAATTTTTTTTAATTAGTGGCAGAAGTACTGAGAAACTTTTGACTCTAGATTCAGTAAAGTCAGGGTAAAATATAAAAGGCGACTATTGGTTGCACAGTGATAACTTGTTTTTTGCAAGGTCTTTGTAGAGAGGATAAAATTCTGATTATCTGAAGTTGGGCACCAGTTCTATATTTAGGCTTCCAAAATAAAGAGCCATCTGTTTACCCAGCAGTGCCCAGGAACTCAGCATTTCTGGACGCCCGTTAACACGGGCCTTGGTTCAGCCGCATCCTTCAGCACGTGCTGTATTTCAAGCACGTGAATGAGACCATTGATGAATCCTGACTTTTTGAACTGGGTGTTTTGTTAGATGCTTAAATATACATAAATCCTATTTTAAACAGACAAATTTAGGATGTATTTGGAGACAAAACTGCCCTGGACCTGGCTGTCTCCGTGGCATGAGGTCAAGTCACAAGGCTGATAGTCACAACCTGCATTGGTTCAGCAAGTGTATATATACTAAAAGTGAACGCCTTTCAGCTGGAAGCGGAGTGGGTTAGATCTTAAGACACACTCACCCTAAGCGTATGTCTGCCTGTCTTCCCCCTTTTCAACAGGCATAACAGCAAGTTGTCTTTCTACCATTCACCTCTTTTTGCTGGAGGAACAAGGAAAACCCTGGTCTCCGACTGCAGCCTTGCACACCGGTCTGCCTGCAGAACCTCCTGTTTCATCGCGGTCGGTATCTTTAGCTGCGTTTTGGCTTATTTGGTTTTTTCTAGCATCTCTGCAGGCCACTTCATGTTTAATTCCCAGCTCTCCTTCTGTGACCAGGGAGCTTTTAGTGTGGCTCTTTGAGAGGAGGGGTCCTTTCAAGGCAGGCTGTGTTTGCCTGTCACTTTTTTTCAATCAGATATTCTAATATCTAGTCCTGTCTTTGGGGAGGTTTTAATGGCGCCGAGTCCATTTTACCTCATTATTTCCAAGGCCTGAACCAGGGACATTTGCCCTTCTACAGTGCTGAGAAGAGAATAAGTGGCTGTATCTTGAGGAGCAGACTCATTCCCTGAAGTGGCCCATTCCCGGCTCTCAGGGCAGTGCATGCAATTATCTTCCCGAAAAGGCCGTCTGAGCAGTGCATTAGTATGCGCGTGTCTAGGCTGGGATGTGCCCACGAAATCACAGCACAGGTGTTGCATTTGCAGCCACCTGGCCAGCTCCGCCACAGCAACGCTCAAGCAGAAGAGGCCTTCCAGCCGTACTGGTACTGTCTTGACCACCCTCTTCACCCGGGCAGAGGGTACAAAAATAGTTATGAATTTTGTCAACTGCCAGAAGTTCCTTCTGGATGGTAAAATATTCTCTCCAGTGAGTCAGAGCACCCGCTGCTCTACTGCATTTATGCCAGTGCTGTTAGCAATGCATAATTCTAGCATCCTAGTTTTTAGATAATTTAGTCCTTCTGGGCCATCTCTGTAAAGGGAGTTTCTACAGGCTGAATGTGGAATGTATTAAATTTCAAGATGTTTATTTCTGGTATTAGGCCATTAGCCATAATTAATGGCAAGACAGCTAGCGAGTCTGTGGGTTCTCCTAGATTTTGCCCACATTCTCGTTTCGTATCCACTCCCCAGCATGAATTATATGATCTTCACAGTCTGCCTCTCACCAACAAAGCGGTTTGGGTCCTATTTCAGGCCATAAACCTATGATCCAGCCACCCCATAAAGTGCATTCCAGCTTACTGCTGTCCATGAATTCTCGAGTACACCTGTAGCACATAGTGGCAGTGGGCCCGGTCCCTCCGGCTAGTGAAAATCCTACTCAGCGAAGCTGTGAGGCACCGTGCGAATCGCTCAAGTGCTGAAGCTACCTTGTGCCTCTGTGCCGCAGGCACAGCTTCCTTAGTTTCTGCCAGGAGCCTGTAAAACGATGGAGACCTTGCTGTCCCCATGACCTGTTCCCGTGCTAGGCTGCAGGGAAAAAGGTCTCCACGCTCGCTGGTTTGCTGCCAGGAGGGCTGGTGGGAGGCGAAGGCAGGGAGGTGAGTACGCCATAAGCCGGGCACCTCCCTGATGACTTTTCCCCAGTCAGGAGTGCTTTAGCCTCATGCACTTGATACCTTAATTGGCCTGTGTGCAGGCTGGACATCTCTTTTTCTATTATTGTTATTATTATGCAATCAGACGCTACTTAATTAAAGAATGTGCTGGGGATGCACTATTTGTACAGTAACTATGTACACTGAAATCCATTTTCTCCGTGGTGATTGCAGATAATGTGGTAAGCTCTGCTTTGATTCATTAGTATAGCAAAAGAGATATTCAGAATTATTTAGTATAATTCACAGCACTTCAGAACGCATACATTTTCATAATACTCTAAATCTACTGCTTGTGCCAGTAACTCAAGCATGAGATGGCTGGTTTGCCATAGCGCTGTCATCTTAAAATTGTGGTAGTGCCATTTTTCCATTGTAACTGGCCAACTGGAGCTCATTTAGCCCAGCGTGTGTAGCGAGTGGCCACGGTGCAGGGCTGTGGCTGTTTGCAGAACGGCTGCTGCCCTCACTGAGGATCGCCGGCACCTTGCAGCAGACCCCAGCACCACAGATGGCTGAGTGAAAGCCATGGGGCTGCCTCCAGAATGGAGGGACTTTCGTCTCTGCCCCCACCCCCAAGCTGAGAACGCGTTTTGCGAAGTGACACTCAGAAAAAAAAACTTTAAATAGTTTTGTTTCTTGGGTTGAAAAAAAGAACCACTATGTTAATTTTAATCAGTTCATTTTATTTAGAATAAGATTATTTTTTAATATTGCTTTGGGTGAAATTTTGTGCTGCTTCTACTCTGTTTTATTTCTGGCAAGGTGAGTAAGCAAACGCTCAGGATTAGCAATGAGTCACCAATATCTCCCCTCCCATTTCACATTCATTCCTTTCTTGCCTTATCAGGCCCATCCTTCTGGCAGCACTGACCTGGGCATGACTTCATCTAATCCAGAGCTGGATGAGCCTCGAGAGACTTGCCACTTACATTCACACAAACAGCCAGCGCCATCCTGTAAAAATCTCTGGTTTTAAACACCGCTCTTAAGATAGGGTCTCAAAAACTCCTTCTAGCCAATGGTAACCTTTGGCAAGAGGAAATCCT
>NC_087515.1:48678235-48715735 GCF_963921805.1 Phalacrocorax carbo | reverse complement strand
TATCCCTTCCACAAGCTGATCTAACGTTATCTCTGAACACGCTACTGTTCTTGTCCCCATTACTCCTACCAGAAGCCTTTTCCAGAAACTCCTTCATCTGATAGCCAGGAATCTTTCTCCATTTTCATATCTGTATTCCATCAAGATGAGGTTATAGCCGATTTCTTTTGCATCAACATTGCATGTGCACTTAGAAACTGTGCCAATGCATTTATAGACAGCAGTCACACCCCTTCTGCACCTCCATTTTTATATGCTAAATCTCCTTTCATGTCCTCTCATACCACAAGGTTTCCCAGCCCTCTTTCATCCCACCAGTGCTTCCCTGCACTACTCCAGTTTAAATTCAGTCACTGACCCCCCACGCAATGGCATTCCACTTCCCATCTCTGTTAAAATATCTCACCTGATGCGTCTTAGGGACATTTCTCCTATTTCTTTGGTGCCTGAGAGCCATCCTTTCATCCCTGTCTACTGCTACCAACAAAGTCACATCATAACAAAAGTTCTTCTTATTTCCTACGCTTTTTCTTATTAAATTTTGTTTCGTGACTCCCATTCCAGCCCCCAAGGCCACCTGCTTTCTTTCCTCTGTACTCAGGTTCTCCTTTTTCACTGGCAATGTCTCCACACTTCGTCAACTCCAACATTTCATTAGCACGTTCCTAATTTATGCTCCAAGGTCATTAACAAAAATGTTAAATAAGATGAGTCAGACTGATCCTTGATGAACTCCACTAATGAGCCCTTCTCCTGCCCTATGCTTCCCCTTTCACAATCTGTTGCTGTATCCCCTTTTAGCCATTCCTCACCACTTTCACACAAAGCCCCATCTCTTCCCACTTAACTAGATGTTTCCCATGTGGCACTTTATCAAATGCTTCACTGATGTCCAGACAGATTAGATCCTCTGCATTTCCTTTGTCCAAGGAATCAGATATTTTACCAAAGAGACATCTGAGTTTACCCTGTTGTGATCTACCTTTTATAAATCCAGCTAGAATTGATCCCACTCTTCATAAGCTTTACCTACCTTTGTTTTACTCAAGAATATATCCTAAAGCCTTATAATAATATTGAAGTTGCATCAAGAAGCCTTTAGGTCCCTGGATTGTTCTTTGAAGCCCAGACCATATATATATTTGCTCTTCAGTTCCATGCTATATCACCTGTTTGATATACCTATCAAAATATTTGCTGTCATTTCATATTTCTAGCACATCCAGAAGACTGGGGGAACCTCAGTTCACACAGAAGATCATGCCTTTTCAAATTACTCGACGAGTGCTTTGATTCAACACATTTTAACCTATAAATTACTCATTCACTGTGATTATTCGTTTGAGGATTCGATATCTAAGATTTATTATTCAAGCACTGTAATGAGTAAACTTACCACAAAGCACATGATGTTATTTCCCAAATCATTATTGTGCTCTCAAATTGTATGCCCTGACATTAGTGAGCTCCACCTGAAACTGCTTTGTTTGCTCTGTTGCAAATGAGTGTAAGATACTGATTAACTAACTTGCATTTGAAAGCCTGAAAATTATTTCCTAGGAATATCCAAATGGACAGGGACAGGGGAAGAAACCCTCCTGCAAAAGGCAATGGAAAGGCAATATGGACTCACTTAAGGCAATATTCAGACAAGAATTTACTGAAATTATCACTTCTACTCTACTCTGTTTTGTCCAGGTCTTGGTTTCTGAACATAAACCAGTATTTTACTGGGTACAAATATAAAAATGTTAATAATACAAGGACTTTGCTAATTTCAGAAATAAAAGCAAAAATGGATCCCTTACTACTTCATCCAAGGGAAGTAATTCTGGATTTTGCCTTACTTCAGGCAGGGAGGGTTGGGATTACGCCTGATTTGCTTTAATACAGTTTCACCTGCAGTCTCTCCTTCATACAGATCATTCATAGACCTACCATGGCTGCATCCCTGAGCGCCCTGCCATGCTGTGCTCATCAGATGCCACCTCTTGTCACACAGGAGACTTTGCCCCTTTCCAGGTGACAAAAGTCACAGCTCGGATCGCAGGACATACTAGCAACCACTTGCAAGGAACAGCCATAAAAGGGACTTAAAATACAATCATTTGGGAATTCTCAATGAAGTTCCTTCCTGATTATTACCTCATTCATTTGACACTATTAAATATACTAAAAAAAACCATCATAAACTGGAAGGGTAAAATCCATTACAGAAAATAGCTTTCACATTCATGTGCCACTTGCACTCCCTTACAGAGCAAAGTGCTTGTATTGCACACTGCAGCTTGTGTAAGGACAGGGACAATAGCTTTTCACAAACATTCTATTAGGATTATAACTGCTGTACCATACATAGAAATGTGTGATAAGTGCATTATCAGAATTATAACTCTATTTTAATCATGGCATAACAACCTCACAGAATGTCCCTCTACAAGGAAAGCAAACCCAATAATGCTCAAGCCTGAATCTGAATTTTGAGCCCTCTGTGAGCATTTGAGTGGGTTCAAAATTAAGTAAAATGAGTTTATCTATCCCTATTTCTATAATAATACTTAGCACTTAGCACTTTTCATCTTCAAAGCACTTTACAAACATTAACTAATTAACTATTAATTGGTAAATTTGAAAAGGTTGTTAGGTGAGGTGAGTTTCGGATAAGACCCAGCAATGCGGGTGTTTAGTTTATCTGTGAATTACTTAATCATTAGTGAATCATAGAAATTAGAAATGAAAAAGACCTATAGGGTCACCCTGTCCAGCCTGCTGCCATTACAGGATTTTCCCTTACAATATATTCTCAAGTGCTTTGTCTAGTTTAATTAGAAATTATCCAAGCAATGGGGCTTCCACCATTTCCCTTGGGATATTCCTCCTTAGACTAATGTATCTTTCTGTTAGGAGGTTGTAACATTCAGCATAAGTTTTTTCCTTGCCATTTCTTCCCATCATTTCTATGCATGCCCTCTCAAACCATTTCAAACAATTCTTATGTATTTCAATTACATGCACATTTTTTCCCTTTGCTCCTCCCTGGGTCAGCCTGGCCCAGAGCCACCAGATACTGGCAAGTATCTGTTCCTGAAGAGAGAAAAGCTAGCTTTTGTTGCCACTGAGGGCCCATTCCAGCCCAAGCCGTATTATAGATTAAACTACCTCAACTCACTTCTCTTTGGAAGGTAGATTCCTATGTACCCTGAGCTCAGGTATCAGCTTGGGCAAATCTCTCCCCCAGTATTACCAGCATTGCTCCTGGTCCATATAATTTATGTATACTGTAGGCTCTCTGAGCACCTAAAGTAATTCTCACTACATTGTTTCTGAAGCCAGTGCAGCCAACACAAGGCTCTTCAGCCCTGCATCAGCCCCCACCCAGCTCCAAGCCTAAGCAGCTGCTGCTTTTTGTTCGGAGAAACAAAGTTCATGTCTTTCAACCAAGGGGTCCCAGAAGATAACCCCGAAGGAGCTTGGTGCCAGAAGAAATTGAGACGTGTTCCTGTGAATTAGAGCAGAGCTAAGGAATTGGACAAAACACTGTGGTAAAAGGATACTAATACATACATGGTACCAGGAGGTCTAAACCAAAATGATATAGTGAAAAAATCACTGCACCTCATCTTCACATCCTTGGAAACACCCAGGATTTATGGGTTCTTCTGCTGCCTGTGACACTAGAAATATTCTAACTTCTCTCTAGACATCCCATTTTCCTGTCTGCCTCCTCCTAAAGACTATTTGTCTGCTTCTCCAAATCCTGGATGAATACTGTTTTGGTTACATCACCTTATATGCTCATTTTGCTAGGGCCAGTCAGCTGGATCTGGGTGGTCTTCCAATCCCAGGTAACCCAGGGTTTCCCAATGTCACAAGCTTCCTACATTGCATTTCCCATGCTGGGGAATCACAGGAAGATGTGAGATACGACTACATCAATTGGTCTATTTAAAACTGTTGTTCAACTGATCTGGATTCCTGAAGTAGCATCACAGGTCTTCACCAAAGACATAGGCCAGCCAGTTTGTTGAGATGATCCACACCACACAAGACAAGGATGATTTGAGTTTGGGACCATTTTTTTTCTACTTCCTAATGTAAAATCTTTATGGTGTAAATCTAAATAAACACCAGCTACATAATGAACAAAGACAAACATCTGTCACTAGTGTGACTTCCCTTTAGACTATGATAACAGATGAGTTCTGGCCAGTTTGCTGCAACAAAAATAAAGCCAAGTATTTAAAGTTCTAAAAATAAACAAACAGAAGTAAATATACTTGACCTGAGACACTCAGAGGAGAAGCTGGGTCAGGCTGTTTTAATTTGTTATGACCCAGCAAAAGCTGATGAAAGATTTTACAAGATTGCATTGAGGTCCCAATCTACAGTGGTGCCTGGACCAGCCATGATACCTCAGAGCCAGCCTGATCTACCGGGCAAAGGGATGAAAGCCTGAATCAAGACTTTTGAGACTGTGCCAACTCCTCCAGCAAAGAAAACTGCAAGTACATAAAGGAAAACCTAAAACTTTCCTCAAAGGACTTTGAAAGTTCTTCCACACGTACTGCAAGTTGTTTTCCTCCACCAGTGATTGTAACAGCACCGTTAATAATTCCAAAAGTCTGCAAACAACTCAAATCCAAACTTTGAAGCCTCTTTTTGCTCTGAAGGAGATATACTTTCAGTCTAGAGGGAAAAAAAAAAGCCCACAAAAATCCGTGAGTTCTTCAAAATCAGCCAGTATATTTTCTTATAATGACATGCAACACAGTGCAAGTTTGAAGACGTATCAGCAGCTGTTGTGAATATTTTGTAGTCCTCATTTCAGTATTTACCTGGAGGGACAATGTTCACTTTATAGAAGTCATAATCTGCCTATCATTTTCCCTGCTTCTGGTACTTAAAAAGTAGTCAATTTGATTTTTATTTTTCAAATTATAGAAGAAAATATATGTTCTCCTTTCTTGTGCACCAACGAAGCACACAGCTAACAGTATTAAATACAGACAATTCAATTTCAAGCTATTAGCATTTTTATTTCACTTCCAAATTTGAAGGGAAACTCTCTTGGAAAAAAAAAAATGAAAGGGGCTAAGCATGTATAGAAATAAACTTTGGTGCCTCTCTGCCAAAAAAGTTCTTTCTCGCACCAGGGGTGAGATTTCTATAAAGCAGTCAGTGATGTCTGGGTGCTTTGTTTGAAAGGTCATTTCAGAAGGGGCTACATGCAGCCCACCTGAAAACGATGCTCCTTCCAGCATCACACCAGGCATTCAGAAAAAGATGAAACCAAACCCGGCGGTTCCTTTTCTTCACAAGAATTCTTGTATCTTCATAAGCCAAAATAGTTTAATGGCATTTTAGTCACATGTGAGTACAGGTGGCAGAGCCTGGCTGAGATTTTTCAAACTAGTAACGGGGATAAAATTACATTCATATATAATTAATTCACGCTCCATCATTTTTAAAGAAAGGTATTTTTCAGGCAGACATTCAAAGAGCTGAGTTTTGACTTTACTGATGCTAAAACATTTCCCAGAAATATGTGTGTATGCGTGCTTGTGTGAGGGAGAGATAGAGAACTTGCACATTGCTCAAAATAAGAAAAAAACCCCAAACCCTTAAATGTCACTATATACACTTGAGTAACATAATTTGACAAGTTGCCAAAACATTTCCCACAAACAGAAACTACCAGTCCATCAGAGCAGATAGGACATATGAAGTTGCTCTCACACCAGTTCAATACTCATACAGACCCATCCCCTCTCAAAACCCAACTTCTCATTTGGTCAGATCACGTGTAAATTGAACAAATCCTTGCCAGACATTTTGTGTACACATCACAAACCCCATGCCACCACTTGGGACAACAGTGAGGGACCCCAGGGTCCAGGAGGTGCAGAGGGCCCCCACCATGACAGCAGCGGTGGCGTGGGTCAGGGCTGAGCCATGCTGGAGGGTCATGATGCAGACGTTCACCCGGCATGTCCTCACATTGTCACTTCTATCAGTGGATAGGACCAACTCCCTACATTTATTATTTTTTTTTCCTCCCCTGAAAATCAAAAAGCGGTTCATGAGTTGGTCGAGAGCCAGCAAAAATGAATAGTAATGAGCCAATTTCAATAGAAATAGGCTCATTACCATGCCAGCGGCTGATAAAACCAAATGCTCTCAATTCTCTCCAGCAAACGAGGTGCTGGAGGCAGTGTCCACCCTCCTGCCTGCAGGAAATAACTCACAATTTCAAAATTAAAAGAATCAAAATACAAGTTGGAGTTTATTCCTATGTTCATACCTCCATCCCCCTGCAGGGTTGTTTCTAACTAGCTGCCAAAAAAGCTCAGATACTGCTCAGAGTCTTTTTCTTGAAAAGAGAAAAAAAAATATTTTTTTTTTCTGTACATTGTTCACTCTCTGAATGGTAATGGGAAATCCTGTGTAAACTCCAGCAAAAGAGACAGTCTAAGGAGCTTCTTTGAATTCAGCACATTTCTCCATGCACAACAGGAGGCTACAGGTATTCTTCAGCATGTCAGAAACCTACTTGCAAATTCTCAATTGAAAAAAAAGAAAACCAAAACAAAACCCACCCAAAAAACCCCAAAGAAACCCCATGCCAACCCTAAACCAAAGCCTAAATCAAGCAAACATTAACCTCTTAAGCTGAGAGCCCTAAACTAAAACCCTGCACCAAGCAAAAATATAAACCTCTCAAGCCATAAAACCTCCACAGAATTACAGGACAGTGTTGATAAATGAACTAAGATGATTCAGAGAAAATGAAGAAACAGAATAATAATTTCTCACCCTCCTGATTTCTCCATGTGTCACCTGAGAGCAGTAGGACATGGGGAGCATGACCAGGTCTGCTTTACTCTAAAGAGCTAAAATCCGGGGTTTTTACCCCAAAAGTGATTTGGATGCGAGGACTATGGGCTGGAGAGGGGGCCCTGGGTGGCAGAGAGCACCCGAAACACGCTGAGCCAAAACATGTTGGCACCACTGGTTGGCCCCACAGGGGAGGGTTGAATAGATGAATGGGTGGACATACAGTGCACCCCAACACTGATGTGCTTTGCCAGTGAAAATTAGTGGAGTCGCCCCCCCTTACCTCCCAAACTTCAGAAGGGAAGAAACCAAAGCCAAATTTCAGGAGAAAGAACTCAATACTGCGGTGAATTGAGTATAAACACCTCCTGTCAGATACATTTCCAAAGCAGGGTAATTAGCAGAGCAGGCTTTTTAACTAGAAGAAATAGAGCAGCCTGTAACAGATTTCTCCCGTTTTCATTTTTCAGTGCAGGTTCAATATTTGGTAGGCATCCCCTTTTTCAAACCTCCCTCTCTGTGGCAGAGACAGTCCCTGCCACCCCCACCCAAGGATCCCTGACTGTCTGCTTGGTCAAACCAGCAACATTTAGCCTTCAAAAATTATTTTTTCTTCTGCCATAAAATCTTGCAAGGCTTTCCATTTCAGCAGCTTAAGAATTTTAACTATCCCCTCTTTGCCCTGCCAGCCATTTAAGCCCTGAAACTACAAGCCAGCTGAGTGGAGTACATCATCTGTAAACTCGACTTGCCTAGTCAGGGGGTCTGGGGGGCTTTCTGCAGCACTGAAATAGAGCCTTTTAACACTGAACGGTGCAAATTGTCCACTGGGGACAACTTCAAATGTCTCTACAATGCATATTTTGCAGCGCTTACTGGCTGGCTCTGGCTGAGCTGCTACTACTTATTTAGGAGCCTACAAAAACTATTTTATAGATTTTGTTTTGCTAGAGTAAATATTAAGTTTTAAATACATTAAGAAAAATCAGGGCAGGAAGAGAAACAGATTAAATAAACCTTTCAGAGAGACTATTTACTTTGTATTTGTATTTTTTTTAATGAACTCCTTTCCCCAAGGTCAAGACACTGACATTTTAGTACACACAGACTTTAAAAATGAGAATGCTTTCTCACACACACAGTTATTGAAGGAAACTCCTCTTGTTAATATTAAACTTTTTGATCTGGTTATTACACTGGCTGATATAATAAAGCAGCAATAGTCTTATTATTCAAGCACTGCTCTGATAAATTATCTACACTAATTCTGGAAGGAAAGTTGTCTGGTTCCAGCTAGTGTTGCTTATATCTGTCTTAAGTCATTAGGAATCAGTGGAAAACTCTTTTTCAGGGTCCAGACCCGACCTCTTCTTGTCGCCAGGACATCTATGTGCGTGTGTGCCAGCTTGCTCACACACGTACAAACCAATCGTCATTGCTAACCAATTCCATTTAAGGTTTATTGAGAATATTTTGGCTTGTGGGGTGTTTTTCCCCCTTAGTCTCTTCTCTTTCCTTCCCATTATCCATGGTAGGTAATGCACCATAACTCAGCATCACCCACAGAGCAACTCTTCAAAGACAAAAGGAAGAGCAAGCTAGCTGCCACTAATTCAGGAAGACATATCCTTATTTAGGGATGGGATTTCAAAGCTAAGCCTCTCTCTGCACTGATAGGAATGATGATTGTAGCCTGGACTTTCCTCAGACTCCCTCTCCAATCCTTTACACCATCCATACTTGTACACACACTTCAGATATGCACATCAAAAGACGTTTTCTCCTGGCACTGCCTGATGCAGAAATTCACAATGGTGTTACTGCAGATAAGTTTTACAGCTTGGCTGATAGACACAGATACTGAGCAATGGTCTACCTCCAAGAAAGTATAAACCTCGACTGCTATAACTACAAAGGTCTTGGTCTTCAGGCCCATTTGGAGTTGACGGAGCCCGTGGTGCCAGCAAGCTGATCCCGTGTGAGATTAGATGTCCCCATTCAACCTGCACATTCATGTTTTATTCTGTCTTGCAAAGGCAGTGTCTGAAAAGACCCCTAAGATTACATAATCACCTCCTTGCCAACACAGGGTTGTTTCCCTACCATTCATTTCTCAGTAGATCACCCAGTCTGGTTTTAAACGTCCCCCACTTTCAGTATAGACAAACCCAAGTCACTGGGCTCAGTACAAGAGTAAATGGATGAAATCCTAGGGCCCACGCACAAAGTCAGACAGGGTGATCAAAGGGTCCCTCCTGAGCTTCAAGTCTGTGAGTGTATGAAGCAATGGAGCCTCCATCGCTTCATCCCAGTAATGACTCAGCAACCTCAGGCATCCCTCCATCAGGGAGTTTTCTTCTCGGTATTCAGTAACTTCATTCAATTCTCTATAATTTGCCTTCAGTTTCCTTTCCCCCCTTGCACTCCCCACTCACCCTGTGCCCACAGCTTTTCTTCATCAACCATCCCCTTCAGCCCCCAACACCATCCACACGCAGCCCCAATAGGTTTGGGCCCCTTTTTTTGCTGCCAAATCTCTGTGCAAACTCCCATGATGTCAAGCCCAGAATGATCTCAAGGCTTCATTGGAGGATCTAACTGTATTCTAGTGGCTGAAAGATTTTTCCATGTTAAATCTCTTAATACCATTTACTCATGTTTTTCATATTTCAGTTCTCCCTTTATCATTCCATATTTGCAGCTCCTCCCCATTTGATATCATCTGCGAGTATTTTCCTTATCCCAGATCATTAATGAAGATGTTAATTAACATGAGAGCTCATACTGTGGTAACGCACCAGAAGCCTCTTTGCAACTCTATGTCTCTCTGCCCAGCTTTTGCCTTTGTTTCTGGTCACTCTGCTGGCGTACAGGGCACGCAGTGGAGTTTGTACTCCTGTAAAAGTCAGAGAGACGGCACGAACATGATGCAGGAGAATTCAGGGATGCTTCCTTCTGCCTTCACTGGCTTCTTGATAAAGTGTGTCCCCTTTCACCCTCCTCCTGATCACTTCTCAGTTTGCCCATCTGTAAAATGGGGACAATGGCAGGTGGGACACAGAGGCTGATATATGTCATGTCACAGGAATGCAACATGGTGCTGGTGGCGTTGCTGTTAGCTTCTCTGATAAAATATCTTTCTCTATTCCTTGAGTAAACGTGAGCCTTAATTTGCATACACACAAAATTAAGCAGGAGCTAAACTGTCAGGTGAGGTTTAAGGTGAGAAGGCAGACCAGACCGGTAGCCCAGGAAATCAGTACGATAAACACATATATGCCTGTTCACATGCATGTATTAGGAACTGTTGATTCCCCATTGTGATTAAGGGGATATTAACACTAATAGAAAACTACAATTTGCTTAAGTTTCCCAGGAAGCCTCACCTAAGAGAGCCCAGCAGCTCACCCAGCAGGTCTTTCTATTCCAAATTGGTTTATATTAGCCTGGTCACAACCAGACTGAGATTCCTCCCCAGATAAAACATGCACCAGCCATGCATTTTTCCAAACAAAAAGTAACTTTTTTTCACCTCTTTAAAGGAACAAACTTTCTTTACAGATGCAAAATCTCAGCAGAACCAAACCCTTTTGAACAGCTCAGGCAGCATCCTACCTGCATCTCTCCCAGGTAAATTATCAAAAAGTATCTTGCAAGAGAAGTGCCTAACAGAGGTCTCTAAATAATGTTATTTTTACATGCGGAGAAAGGTTGCAGGCGCGCCACAGCCTGAAACCAGCCCTTTTTCAAGGAAAGATGAGTCAGGAGGAAAGGGCAGGTCAGCAACCTGCGCTCAAGGTCATCTCTGTACAAACACCTGCTTGTTCGCAGCTCGCACCTGCGCTGACTCACAAACACAACGGGCCGGCTCTATCGATATAGCCCTTTACCCTGCGTTGCAGGGGGAGGCGCAACCTCCCTCACAACTTTAACGAAAGGCAATGAAAGGGAAGATTTTTTTTTCTACTGGCCCCAGAAGGTCAAGTTTCTTTCCCTCCAACGTCATACTTCTAAAAAGACTAATTGGGCCTCAAAGATTACAGGTGTCCTGCCAAGGGAGTGCAGCAGCACATGCTCCCTGCGAGCTAAAGGATGCCTGCAGAAAGCCATTTCTTTATGCCACACATCGGTTTTTGCCCAGACCCTTCCCAGAAATGCAGACATGTGAACAGAAAGAATAAAACAACACTGAGAACACATGGGGAAATTTTCCCCCCAGGGCAGGCAGCTGCCCTCCACCACCTATCAGTGGGTCAAGTGCTTCGGAAGGGATATATCAGGTTTTTTTCCCACTTAGTGCACTAACCAGCTTGCTGACACCATTAACTGCCAGGTATAATATATATGTAAGGGCAAACAAGGCTATTTGCTTATCTCCCTCCCCTCCACCCTCATTTTGTTTGGGTTTTGACTTAGTGTCAAGTTTATTTAAATTCTTAAGGTTCTCCCTCTCCACCTTCCTGGTGCTCGCAGGAGCTTTTCTGTGCACATCGTGCACCAGCAGAGCCTTGCCGGGGCTGGGACATGATGGCCAAGGCCAGCAGATGCTTGCTGAAGAAAATGTGCCACTGCCAGTGGCAGTGGGGACATGCAGTATCAGAGTAACCCACTGCAGCAGTTCAGCTAAAGCATTACCTGTTCCTGCCCCAACACACACCCCAAAAAACCCAGGCATTTCACAAGTCCCTCTTTTTAGTTTTTGCCATTAATTGTTTTTGTGTAACACTCCTCCTTCCTCTCCCTCTGTTCCCAAGGTTCAGCTTTCTTGATCTCCCATCAACTCTCCATTCAACCTCTGATATCTTTCTTTGAAAATTATCTAGCGAGGTCATATTATGTTTCCAAGGTACTGCGTTCACTTGCCAAAGCAGGAGGGATGGAGGGCTTGATAAGCCCTCCCACATCACCTCTAACAACAGCCAATGCACAAGGGAACCCCTGAACACACAGCAGCAAAGATCCAGCAGTAAACAGATGAACTTTGTCCCAATACAATACTGGGGTCAGGGATGTCAGAGATCACCCTGGATTAAAGTTTTTTATTTTTCCAGAGGGAGTGCACTGTAGGCAAAGTGCTGCATGAGAAGGGGATAAAGACTTTTTTTCCCCCTGAATTGCTTAATGTGTTTGCTTCCCCTATATTGCCAATGAAGATGTCATTGGGACTTGTTCTGATGCATTCTTGCTGCATGTCCAACAAATTTGTACGGGGAAAAACAAATAGACATGTTGGTTCTCTCTACAAAGACAGGTACTGGGTATCACTAAACCATCCCAAAACCAAGGATTCAGTGCATGACTTTCAGGGATCCTCCACTCTCTGCTCCAAATCTGTAAGAGAAACAGCTACAAAAGGTTTGAGCTTTCTCTTCTTAAAAGCCTGGTGTTTCTGCTACTATGCAACCCCATGGTGGACAACAACCCCCTCGCCCAGCCCCAAGCCAGTGAACACAGCAAAAACTCTACGAGCACCATGAAAGATGGGCATGGGTCAATCAATTTGGCTAGGACATCAGCATGGTGGTGCTGCCAGAACCTAAAAAAACGCTATTTACCTTTCTTTTACCTGTGAGCTAATTAAGGCAGAAGTCCCTGATTCGATGTCAGGCTGAACGGAGGCAGCTGCCACAGCAGAGCCTCCACCATGATGGGTGTGCATGGTGAAAGTCCTCCTTAATTGCAAAGGCAACCATCAACATCCAGGCCAGGGCTCTGGTGCCCAAAAAGAAAACAAATACAAGTGCTTTTGGAGACTTAAAGATGCTGAGGAGAGGCAAAGCAACTTCAAACCTTTCCCCTTGCAAGTTTGGGTTCAAGCCTCCATCCCTATCAGAAGCACCTGAATCAGTTAAAAGCTGCTGGGTTAAAGCTCTCTGATGTTCTCCTGGAGGTATCAGGTAAGTTTTAAACAGCCCCAAAAACTGTATGACAAAGTCACCATCTATTTGACAACAACCCCTGAGGGGTTTCTGGGGTTGAAGGTAATCTGGTGTTCATAAACAAGGGCAGCATTGGTGCTTTGAAGGGGAAATGTATTTTACACCATTTCAATCAAAATGAAAAGCAAGTGATTTTGATTTTGAACGTGAGCATCCAGCTACCCCTTGGTGCTCAAACCGCCAGGACATATTTTAGGGAGAAAGCTCTCCACCTGCCCTGGGTTAATCATGTTTCACATTTTGAGGAGGATTAGATGAAGGGGTAAAGCAGAAAACAATAAAAGAGTGAAACTTCAGAAAAAAAAAATACCCAGCCCTAAAGGCCTAAGCCTGTTCAATATCCCTCAGTTTCGGGGGAGATTGCCATCTCTCATGTCCTATCTGAATCCCGAAGCTAATAACTATTACACAACAAATGTCAACAAGGGAGTGCATGGCAGACACCAGAGAGGTGCTGGAGCGATCTGGGGAGGGCAGCAGGAGAGGACCAGCATCTCTGAGACCCTGCTACAGGAGGCAGCGTTGGCAATTAGATACTGCTGGTGTTTTCCTGCATGAAGAAAGCCCCACCCCCTGTCCATGCCATCCTCACGGGCTTGAGCCACATGTCCGAATGCCAGATCAAAATTCCCAGCCCAAATGATGCTAACTGAAGCTCCAAAGCCAGCTGCTTTGCACCAAACACGCACTGCCCTCCCTGTCACAGCACGACAGTTTCCATCACATGACTGACCAGACAGCCATTTCAGGAGGATAGCCTCCTTGCAAAGCTCACACCAAAGTCGCCAAAGCTAAGCCTTCAAAACACCAATACAGCTAAATAAAAGAGCTTCTTTTCCCTTCCCTTCAAAGGAAACAAAATTTAGCGTGATAAATGGCCATCTTAAGCCCATGTAATCATTTTAACCCAATGAAACAAGATTTGCTAGAGTTACTTGAGGCTTTAAACTTTTGAGTGAAAGGCAGGAATGACCTGGCATGATCCAAAACAGCCAAAGCAGACCTGCCACAGGGAGCAAGGATGGACCCTGTCTCACCCTTTGATACTGCCTTGCTGAGTAACCTGCCTTGGGCATGCCTTCACAACAGCTCCAAATTAACACCATCAATACATGCACTGAATGCATCGGCCAGGAAGCCCAGGAAGCCAAGGAAGGCAGGAGAAAAGTTGGGGATGGCTCACAAAAACATGCATTTTTAGGGCAGGTTGGATCCTCTGCATGCTGAACCAGAATGAGCCAAGCATCTCAATTTCTACAGAAGTTTACTGCTGGTCTCCATTTTACACACTCAGTTTTATCCATTAACATCTCATCTCTGAAGTCAAAAGGAGTCTTTTGGAAACAAAACCAAATATCTTTGCTTCTCACCATTCAGGGAGGACAGGATTTGGCACAATTTAATATCCAGGCACAAGTGGGAATCACAAAAAATCCACTGCCTTTCCAGGGAGAAAAAAAATCCTTAGCTGAACCAATAAGCTTTTTCCATATTTAATAATTTGATTTTGAAGGCTAGTCATATCAAAGAGCAAAATATTCAATATTGTTAATTCAGTTTTGCAAAATATATTCTTAACTTAAAAATGATTTTGCTCGGAGTGGTAGTGTAGTAATAAAGCAGGTATTGACCAGATCTTATTGATTGTGCTGTCCTCGGGCAAGGAACACTGACCTTGCTCGCACTCTTATTGCTTATGCTTTCCCTGGCCTTCTTCATCTATGCCCGCTCAATAATATATTATTAATATATATTTTTAGCAAAAACTGTATGTTACAAGGTTAGGGCTTCTTACTGATTTTTTTTTTCCCTCCATGCTGCTCTGCCTTTGGGGTTCTTCAGGGAAGAAAAGATTTTGCAGCTGAGTTGCTCCTGGGCTGCTCTTCACAAACACCTTTAAAGCAAGTTGCTTAGCTGAGCTGATGGAGGCCAGACACACTTCTCCCCTCTCTTTTTAATTGAAAGATTGTTTGGTTGCCAGTCCCTTACGGGACCAAAATTCACTGAGTAAATATAGTCAAGGGAAGAGCTGTACCTCAGGTACTTAAAAGAAAGCATATATATCCAGTGAGATCCATTATTTCCAGTTTAAAATGCAATTTAATTGTTGATCGTTCTTTGGAGGTAATTATAACTGATTAGAGGGCTCAATTCATCATTGTCTTGCATTTGAAACTATCCTTTACACCTAACACAAGAGGGGATTAAAAGCGTGGGACAGATGTGCTGGCCCTACCACACCATGATCCCACACCCTCACAGCATGGACACTGTAGGGCGACCACCTCACCAGGACCCAAAACCTGGCTCCAGCATCCTCATTTGACCACCCTGTGCTCTCCGATGTCACAAGAATCTCCAAAACCTGTCAGAGACAAGCAATTTTGTGGCTGCAAAAACCGGATCTGATCCAAGCTCCAAGACTTTGCTTTGGGTCTATGACTTTTTACTGGCAAAATAACATATGAAAGTAGAGAAAAGGTGTAGCTAAATGGTGCGCTGATCCAGTTTTGTTCACAGCATTTTATCGGTTGTCGACCAACTTTTATTAAGCTCTACTAAATCAAACTGAGAGTGAAATACAAACAACAGAAGGAGCAAAATCAGCAGCTGATTTGCAGCCTTTGCATGGGGAGGCACTGGGGCAGAATTCTACAAAAAGGGCTGTCTCACAGGAATAAACATCATAAACTGTTCACAGAGCAAGGTCCTTAACAGACCGTTAAACTTGGTCCCTTTGGCTGGTTAGTTTTGTAAGCTACCTATTTTCCTCATGCATTAACAGGAGTTATCTGGAAAAGAAACAGAACAATCTGCAATCTACCTGCAGGATGTGTTGTGTTTCATTGTTAAGCCTACAACGTGTACTGGTACTTGTATGTGCAGCTCGTAACTGAAAGCCCAATGTTCAATAATACTTTTGTATGAATGACACTATAAAAAAAAAAATTTATCGCATTGTATTACCAGCCATTGAGGGCTCTTTTGTTTAGTTTGATAATATTACATGTTTAATAAAACACTGTTGAATTTTGATTGCATCCTGTGAGCACAGTCCTTTATCCTTTCGCCAGCTGGCTGATACAAAAGCTTATTTTCTTTTTAAAGACATTCTAATTCCCAATCTCCATCTCTCGCTCCCCGGGTGAGTGGGAGCTGGGGGCGCAGGGAAGGCACAACGCCAAACCTAACACTGACCCCCGTTGGCCAGGCGCCAAGGGGGGTCAGCCTGGGATGCCCCCTGGACAAAAGGGGGGCATACTGGGAGCTGGACAGGTGCAGGTGGTGGTGGGAAGGCGTTGGCTGGGTTATTTATGCCTCTAAATGGGTAACAATGAGCAGCCCCAGTGTTCAGCTAATTACTTCGCCTTGCATCAGCATGAGAGCAAGCGGAAATGCACACTGCACATACAGCCCCAGCTTTTCTTTGGTATTTTTTTTACCCTCCAGTGGAAGCTGTCAACAAGTTCACCTTGCATTAGAGCTGCATCGATCAGATTTGATTAAATCCCGAACCGTGAAAAATTTCATAAACTCTCCTTCATGACCAATTTACGTGGAAAGTCCCATTTCAATGCTTCAAGATACTCAGGCTGTTTCCAGGGAACCCTTCAGCATCTGAGGAGCTGATATCTAAGCCATGGACATCTCACATGCATCCAAGTACCATTGCCTCTCTAACTTCCCACTCTACCCACACCAGTAAGTTACATTGTGCTGATGTACAAGGCCTCAAACTCAACCATCTACACCAGAAAAAATGTTAAAGTAACTCCAGTACCCTTTAGGGTTGGGCCAGTGGGGAATTACCATGAGCCAGTCCAAGCCCAGTCTTCGCACATCAAGAGAGCTCAAAAGCTTGGGCAGGATCGGGCCCCTGGGATCTGTTTCCCAACCAGACTTGGCCACACCCCAAAACTGACCAGCTTGCTGCAAGCGTGGCAAAACAGAGCAGAAACATCTCAGTCCAAGCACTTGGAAAAGCTGCTCCTCAAATAACACGCCCCTTCACCCTCTCCAAAATCTCAGCAAGCCAAACAACCAGAAAGACCTTCCACCAAAATTTTCCTGAAATAGGAGGAAAAAAACGGGTAAAACCTCACCCTTTTCTGCTTTCAGCTCTAGTCCATCTCATCGGCTGTGCATTTAGGGCCTGCATCTAATATTTCTTGAGATGAGAAAAGAGTTTGCTGGATTATAGGAATACAAATGGATTAATTTGGGGGGGATTAGATGCCCAGCAAAATATAAGTTTGTCTTGTATTAGCATAACAGTGTCATAAAAATGTAGATTCAGAGGCAGAGATTATTTGTGGTACTGTTAATATGTTGTTGCTATAGCAAAAGATGTACACAATATTTACACTGTATTTGACCACATAAAACATGTCGTATACAGACACAATTTTTCATTAGATGAAAGAGAGCCAGAGGGCTCTTCACGCTGCCAGTGCTAGTACTCCTGATTTTTTCCTTATTTTTTACCTTCAAGAACAAATACAGTTTTAAACCATCATTACTGTATTTGGAACAGTTAATATTTCATATCGTGACATCACTGCTCAGAGGTAACAGGTTTAGTTGATTACTATTTGTTTATAGTGCTGGAGAAACCTGCAATCATAGAGAACATAAAAGGTTTGCAATTAGATCTATTGGTTGAGAGCTGCACTTCTCTGACCCACTGTAAAGTGCTTAGCACTATCAAAGAGATAATGCCTACTTGCAGCTGGCACATCTGTACATAATAACATGGGCTACATTGACACAGCCACTAAAGACTGCCACTACCCTCTTTAACTAGAAGCAGAAAACAGATCGTGCTTTTAAAGAGCGTATCAACAACAAACCCTTCCACACTTCACCAGAATTAGCACGCTCGCCATTACGAGCTTTTCCTTTTCACTCCTACTTCTTTAGAGAATTCAAACAGAGGTGTTAAACAAAAGGACAGGGACACATCCAGGCTTGGCATCAAGGAGCATAATTTTCTTGGATTGCAAGCTTGCAGCAGTGGTGAATTTTCCCCTCCCAGCTTCCTGTGAAAAGAAAACCTTCCCTGTTTCCTCAGGAAAGTAAATTCAGGGGAGGCTTGGACCAGGATAAGGGAACGAGCTTTGCTCTCATGAGGTGGGCAAAGCAGAACCTGATCCCACCTTGGTAAAGTCACTGAGATCCCAACACCTGATAACATCAATTTTAAAGGAATTCCTGAAGCATCTGCTTTACTTTATGTATGAATTCAAATGCCACTCAAGTTTAGGACACGCTTAAATATTTTGTCGACTCATGGCCTGAATTGGCTAAATCTCAAGGGGGACCATTGCATATTTACACTGACCAGTTCACCCTCTGCTGCTCCCTTCACAGATATAGGAAAACCTTTATTATTATTATTTTATATTATGGAAGACTTCTCAGCCTTTCCCCTGTTATGTTTACCATCCCAAGCAGGCCCATGTTTTGGGGGTGTAACCTTATTCACCAAGATGCAGAATTTGTTTTGTTAAGATAAAACCACCTATTCTTGGGAAACAGCCCAAGCTGCAGTCTCATGGTGCCTGCATTTCATGGAAAAGTTCCCATTTCTGTTGTGGTTTTAAGTTTAGCTGCATAATTGTATCCATCCTTCCTCCCGCAATGCTGGCACCCACACCCCTGAACCGCTGCCCTGCTGAAGCGTGCTGTCAAGCTCTCCTCCGGAAAGCAAACACCGAGAGCATGTGAACATTTCTTGACATCACATCACCTGCGCAGGATGCAAAACCCACTGCAGGTGGTAGACACCCTGTCCTTGACCCCAACTGGCTGCAGATCAGGTCTTGGACAAACAAAACTGAAATGAGCAAGGGAGAAATACCAGCAACAGGTTTTCATGTGCATTTTCCATGCCTCCAACATCCATGGCCCTTCAAAAACATCTCAAAACAAGCCTTTAGACAAGGCATAGGCTCAGCTTTGCCCAGCACAGGGGAAATTGAGGGGTACCAGCCCCAGCTGAGGACGCAAAAACACTCCTCAAGTGGACACATAACCCATCACAGAGGGTTTGCACCCGTGTTCCCTCATTTCCATAGCACTAAGCCAAGCAGACATTTCAACTGACTGAAAAGTGATACATGTAAAACTGATATAAAAGGCTATATGTGATAAAAGGCAATGTGCAATTAAGCCTGCAGAATTCATCACCTCATGCTACCACTAAGGGTAATGGCATAACACACCAGAAAAAAGGGAACGCATAACTGTATGGTTGAAGAGAACATCCCACCTTGACACACTGACAGCAGCAAAGGACTCCCACTACACAGGAAATTCCAAATTCCCATATGAAACTGAGCTTAAGAGGCTACAGTAGAAAAAATAATCAAAATTATATTTGGATTTGACATCCTCGAAATATTTGACTGGGATATGGTCAAAGCCTTTCATTTTTATATAATTGAAGGTGGGACTTTTTCCAGTTTACTAAACTCAATTTTTATGTTACATCATAACTTACAGATAGCAAAAATATTTTTACTGTTATTGCATTGTCCCTTTCACGTTGGGCCAAATTAGTTCGCTACTACTATAATGTTGTGATTGGGAGAGTCAAAAGTTTTAGATATTTATATTCTAACAGTGGTGTAGTCAGGGTAAATCCAGGTCCTATTTCATTGAAATGAGATATAGGAAGACCACCAGAGCTACTGTATGGCATGCATGCTATGGGCCACGTCATGCTCATTGCTCCAGCAGGACCATAATGGGAGCTGGAGAGCCTTCTTGTTGATATCTTGATGCTACTTTGAAATTGTATTACCATCTCTCCCTAATCCATCCCATTTTCAGGCACCAGTAGCAGCAAAAGAAGGAAGCAACGAGCATCAGTTTGGGGGACTGGATTGTACCAGCTTTCACGATTTGAATCTAGGATTTGGAAATTTGGTGCTTTTCTTAAAAGTCACATCTCTTGGAATCCTGTGACTATAAGGATTTTTAAGTTTATAATTGTAACAGTTGTTCATCCTCAGGACTGCAAGGAAAATCTTGAAAAGACGCCCTAGAAAGGCTAACACAAAACTGATACAAAATAACGCAAATACCATGCGAATGCAATTTTGTTGTCTTTTTGGGGAAAGCACCACCAGACTCATTCTGGTTCAACCTGGACCTTGGTGAGACTGAAGGAGGCAAGACCAAAAATCTCACTGTTTGGATGAAGATACAGCCAGGATTTTTTTCTCTTGCCCCTCACTCGTACAACCCCAACACACAAAGAAAAGCTCATGCCATTATCAAGCAGATCATTTGTATTCCTTACTCTGCCTCCCAGCGCCTTATCTCTCTGCTCTATAAAAGTACATGTGGGATCCTGTCATTCAGATTGCGTTGTTCGGATGCAAGCGTAAACGCTGGCTTGATGACAACGCAGAAATACTACTCCCTACCAGAGGAAGAATTCACTGCAAAAATCATTGGGTTTGTTTTTGTTTATGTTACAGCACTCCAGTAAGTGGAACAGCTGAGTGTTTATCCTACTGCAAAGAAATTCATGTTGGTATTTGTAATAAATGGTTTACACTTTAAGGGATAAAAACAATTTTAAAATCTCTGGAAGAAAGAAAGAAAGAAAGGAAGACATATGAAAATATCTCAGCAAAGTTTCCTATACACCCTTGCATTTCCTTCTGCTTCCTTCTCCTGGGAGCCCCTAGCCATTGCTGCATGCTCAGCAGCCACCAGTGTGGGACATGACCATGCCCAGACTGGTCCCAGTCTCACCTATCACCTCACCAAAATCCAAACAGAAGCATAGGAAATACCTCCCTGGACATCAGGGGGCTTTGGGTTTCACATCATAAAGTCCTGTGAGTGAATTGGGTAGCCCAGGTTTGAAGATCTCCTTCCCGAAGACCTCCTATCTGAAGGCACACTCCTCTGGTGGATGCTGGTCTGGCCCTACTCCCAGCTGAGAAATGAAATGAAACCAGAAATAACTGGATATATTTCCAAGAAAACCTGTTCCCATGAGATTTCCAGCCACCTTCCCCAAGAAAACAAGTTCAAAAAAAGCCCCATTTCATGAGGTTCCCTCAACACCCATAGATCAGTGAAACTGCTGACATATCTCAGAGCCTTGGCATGGGATCTCCTGAGCCATGCCCTTCCTCTAGCCACTGCTAGATCTTCACTGAGACCTACTGTCCTTTTGCCCAGGTTTCTGTCTCGGGACAGGAGATGTTATAGATGTGCAGAGCCTCTTCTGATGGGGCACAGGTGCTTTGTACCAGCAAAAGCCCAACATCCCCTTACCAGGCACTGCAGACGCTGGCTGCAGGAGATGTGTAAATTCAATTATTTTCCTCTGCTGCTTCTGCTTTTCCAGAGAGGACCCCAGGGATCCTCTGAGCAGTTTCTGTTGAGCACGCCATGCCCAAGCCACCAAGGGAGGGACCAGACACATGGCAGGAGCTGCAAAGTCCACCAAAATCACATGCATCTCATTTCTGTGCTGCTCCAGGTCTCTGGGGATAAGTTCTCTATAAATTGCAGAGTTAAATTCCCATTCGCAGATATGTAAGCAAAGATTCCACCTAATTTAAAGCCTTTTGCACTGTTCTTTCACATCTCAAAATAAGCCTTTGGTCAATAGTATGTTTGGCAGGTCTCAAACATAAGAAAAAAAATGTTGTATTACTAATATATTTGAAGCACATTAGCTCTAGCACACAATATTGTAAAGAACCAAACCCTTCAGTCTGTGTGGATTTGTACCTGGGAGTTTGAAAAATGCAGCCTGAATGCCTGACATGGGCATTTGGCATTTCTTGCGAAGATGAATTGCTTCAAAATTGGCTACCTGAGGTCTAAGTGATGAGAGATGGTAATGATGCTGAAATGATGGTGGGAAGGAGGGAATCTGCTGATGGCACTGGAGTGGGAACAATATTATTATTCTCATTGTTTTGATATCACCAGCACATTATCCACAAAATAATGCAATATAATGAAACGATTTATCCTCCACAGACACGTATTTTATAAAGGCTTGGGAAGAAAGGACAGACTTCTAAATTGTCTCAGCTATTTAAATTTAGACCCACACAAAACACATCAGAAATGACAGGAGTTTTTGCCCACTTCTAGATGATGGTGAGGATGCCCCAAGATGCCACAGAACAACTGGGGCTCTTCCCTCGTTAACTCTTCAGTAGAGTTCTCTTCTTCACAATACACACAAGTTTCATTTGGACAAGAGACCTGATGGTTCTTGAAAATTTCCTGCTCTTCAAACCAAGGGAAGATGGATTTTGTTATAAATGCATAATTACAGATTCAAAGCTAACTCAGACTTGCAGTCTGAGATACTCTGTAGCTGTCCTCCAGAATGTATTTTTTAATCCCAAATTCTGCACCACTTGTACCACACTCCACCCCACCTTACAACACCATTTTTATCTGCCAAAGCATATAACTTATTTAAATTCAAGCAAGCACCAATGTCTCTTATAGCTGTGGCACCTCACTTTGCTAATGAAGGAAAGATTAAAGGATGGATTTACTGGCTTTCTTCAATTGGCCCTTAATTTGGGGGAATCTCCTATCTGAAAACAAAACCTCAGGTTGCAAATGCTTCTGTGCAAGCTGCGCCCAATTTGCAAAGATTCCTTGCATTTCTTCAGTGTGTCAAAGGGATAATATCCAGCTTAAGTAGTGCATCACCTTGCAGAAGAAAATAGTAGCCAGGCACTTCGAAAAGCACATGCATGTGTATTAGAGAGCTGGTATCGGCAGGTTATAAAGTATAGGTTCTCTAATTCATAGAGTTTCAAAGATCAATGAGTTACTTAAAAGACAGCTATTTGCTGCCACTCTGGTGGAGTTTCCTGTCCTGGATTTTATTCAGTAGTTATCAGAGGGCTATAAAGTTCTTTCCCTTTTTTCCTTCCATCTTCTCTTTTTGGTTTTTTTGGTTTTTTTTTGTTTTTTTTTCCAAGTGGTAGAAGATATTAATTTAAATAAAAGAGGAGCCATGACTTTCTCCATTGGTAATCTGGTCCATGTGTTCCCTGCAACTGAGCGTTTTCAGAAGGGCCCAACTGTCTGGGTTAATTGTTTAATGCTTTTAGTTAGAATTAAACTTTGCACCTGCTCTGACAGTGATAAATTAAATGTGCTCCTTTTCCAATACTGTTGCCCTCTTTAAGTAGAGACCAAGAAGTGTATCTCCCTTCTTTCCCAGCATTTGAGGAATCTGTGCTACACTTGAGTGTAAACCAGTATAATTTGTCACTAGAGCTAGCGCCAATTAAATTGATTGCGTTGGACTGAACTTTAGGACCTCTAATGCAAGCACTAAGGGAAAAATGGGCTTTTTTCTGCCCATTTCCCCATGTGGCACTTAGACATAGCTCAACAGTGGAAGGCTTTCAAGGTTCAAAAGGGTTTTATTTTCAAAAGAAATGGGCATTGATCAGTTGCATTTAAAGGCAAAGATAATTCCAGAGCTTGAAGGCTGGATTTGTGTTTAAGGTCTAAATCTCTTTCTTTAACCTTGGGGGGCCAGTATAACATAAAAGCAACAAAGAGATTAAGATTACAAAGGGTTTGCAAGTGTAAATGATGCAGTGGTATTCTTCAAACACAACACAGGCCGGCTTCACGACCACGGCTGGGGTCAGCATTTGATCTGTTGATTTTACACCTGTAAAAACAACTTGTGTTTATTTGTCACTTCGGCGTTATCTTGGCAAATGTTTGGGCGAGAGCGCTCCTGCACTGAACTTGCTCACGCCAGGGAGTTCAAGCTCGCCTTCTTAAAGCTGATTGAAAAGTAAACACTCCAAAGGTCAGTCTGGCAGAGACAATACGGAAAGCCTTTTTCTTTGTCAGTGTAACTCAGCCCACGTGAAGGATAGGAGTGGTATGCGCTGCTATAGTCTTTAGTCAAGACGTATAGTTTTAACATCTTGGGGATCTCAGTGGATGGTGGGGGAAAGCATTGGGTGCCTGCCTGCATTCATTATGCAGCCCATATAGGCAGTCTGCCCAGCAAGCCATTGCCATGCAGGTTGTAAATATGCAGTAATTACACTGCTCTCCTTCAGCAGGCTCCCGATGCCATTTTATCTCCAGTTCTGCAGAGAAGTCCCCCTGCTCGAAGCCATAAGTTATCCCAGCCTGGGCAGGGCATCCATATAGGTCAAGCCTATAGTGACCATGGGCTAGCTCACCTTAGCGAGATGCATTTCCATGGCTGGTGCAACAGCAGAAATAGGGTAAAAAGCACTTTTGCCAGCAATGCAGATGCAGGCAATTATCCCCATCCCCCTTTCCAAAAGGGGGTTGACCAATAGTCCATGCATGCTCACCAGAACCCTCCAGTTTATCCACAATCTCTTTCCAATGGTCTGTTGGGTCTGTTGACTGCACGAGGCATCCTCACTTGTAAAGTCCCAGACACACTGAAGGGAAGCCCCAACACCTCCTGAGAGCTCTCTTTTTCACTCACAGGGGAAAAAAATAGCAAAACCTTCACTGTGCACCTGGGATGATCGTTTTGCTGTGTGCAACGACTGAGTCTTGAAGAAAGCCAAAGCCATTTTCAAGGTGGAGCTGGACAAGCTGGGGGCCACCGGGCAGATTTATGCAGCGTCGTATTAATGGGCACAAGGAAACTGTCCAGTTTTTTAATTATAAAAGAGCACTGTGCAGACACTGTCTGCTGATGATATAGAGGGAAAGAGATGTGCCAAACTGCACCTTATTGATTCATGCAGCAGCAATCAACCTGCTTACTGAATTAGGTGGAAGACTCAACTGGACAAAAGCAGCATGGGTAGTGTTTCACACGTGTACACACATGTACAAGCTTGGAGCAGCAGATTCATTTCTGAGTGATATAGGGGAGACAGAGCAGGAGGGGGCTGCACAGCCAGCCAGCTGCATCCTGCCAGACATGAACAGGGACACATCGCTCAGTGCTAATGGAGCAAGTGAACTCTGTTAAAGCCCCCCAAGGAAAGTTATCCCTGCTAAGGCATGAGCACACATGTGTAAAACTTGGGGAATTTTCCCCTGTAATATCCATTTTCTTGCAGCAACATATGATTGGTATTAGATTAATGCGCATGTACATGTATGTGTGTAATGGGTACATATAATGCCTCTATAGGTACCTAAATGAATGCACGTGTGTATACACTAGCAGAAGCAGAGGGTTGACAGCTGTCTCATTTCTCCTCTATGGACACTCACCAGACCACCCCATTCAGATCCAGTTTCTTGGGACAACTGTATTTTAAGCTTTCCAAGTCTAAGTGAAGTTCAGATACCACCCTTCTGAGACTCTGTCCTTCATGGTTGGTAATAGGCATAAGCAAATGGACGCCCACACGTGTAGGCTGTGCACAGCTCCCAAACACACCATTACTTTCAGCAGTACAGGAGATGCATCCACCGACATGAAAATTAACAACCCCCTAACCAGAACTCACCACCTAAGTATAGGTTCCCAGAGCTGGGTGCAGATGCACAAAAACACACAAGTGTGGGGACAGCAGTTGTATCTGTATAGACATGTGTGGGCATATCCAAGACCAGATGCCCACCTAACACCACCAGCATAGCCCCACTTGCACCAGTGCATGATCTGGCTGTGAAACATTTCTGTTATCACCTGACATCTGAAAGGAGAAAAGAGAAGCAACTATTTCAAAGCCACAAGGCTTTTTTTTTTTTTTTTTTTTTGTGTGTGTGTGTGAGACTTCTTTCAAAATCTGCAAAAGAAAGTAAATGTTGAACCAAGATAAACTGCACTTGAAGCCCACACACAAGATGACAACTCAGGGCACCTCATACCGAAACTCTACAGCAAAACCAAACCAGAGATCAAGAAGTAGCTATGCCTGAAACCTCCAGCTACAGAATTTACCAGCTGAAGAGAGTACATCCTGGCTGACCAGAACAGTTACGCTCTTCAGGGAAGACAGAAAAGAAAGGGCCAAAGGCCAGTATCATTTGCCGGGCTGGAAACTTAAGACACATGCAAAGCCGATTGCAGTTTTGTTGCTATTTTCAAAAGTGCAAGTTGTTTCAACAGAAGCCTAATCTGAGTATGTCTGGAATAGGAATGAATGGATTAGCCTTTCAAACCCTTCAAGATCAGGTCAAGATCATTCAAGCGAACCACAGCTACAGCAAAGTTGAATTCTGCATCCGGCAACTTGTATCACAAACAGAACATTTACTTATTGTAAAAAGTGCCCGGAGTTAGCATACCCACTTTAAGGAGTCTTTTGAGGATGACTAAGAGAGCGCGAGATTAGTAAACAGTAATTTATGTACCCAGATACATGCTAGGCATTAGTCACCTGTGAGCGCGCTACCTGCGCTGGCTGGTGAGGGACACTGCCAGGCATTGTTTGGAAGCCCTCTCTTATTACAGCCCAACAATGGCATTGTTTGGTTTGAACTGCAGGTATTTATGTTGGGCATTCAGCTTTTCCACTGTTCCTTGATTGGTTCTTTTCAACTGAGCCCCATTAAATTAAAGTTCCTTCACCAAGCATATCAAAGTAACACTGGAGAATTTTTCATAAGCATTACTTGACCCAGATGGTGTATTTTCATGTTTGAAAATGATTTTCACTCACAATGGGAATGGCTCCCGCTATTGTCAGGGAGGTGCTTTTGTTTCACTTGATGCCACTAACTAGCCCAAGCCTCAAGTGCCATTAAGATATTTGGCAGAGGTTCTCCAGATAGCGTATTTGTTTGGAGGGGTTATTGTGAAAAACATCCCTAATCTGAGTCAGGCATAGAGAACTGGAATCTGGGTCATGCTCTGCTCAAATGAGTCCCCGAGCCATCGAGCCACAAAAGCCAGTGCTGCCATACACCCTGAGACCGGCAGAAAACAGAGCTCCCATCAGAACCTCTTCCTCCAGAGGTTCAGTCTCTGGTGAGCAGCCTTTCTGTATTTAAAAATACAATTTGTATCTGCCACTGAAAAGGAAAGGTCATCAAAATGGTAAGGGAACTGGAGGGAAAGTTTCCAAGTGCATCAGAAAAACATTCTCTAACAATGTAGGTGGTAGAACTGCAAAAGCCTTGTGGAACACAATCATTTCTAGAATATGGTGCTGCTTACATTCCTCACCTTGTGCACAAAACACATTGCTTTCTGGATATGTTTATAGCACACGTGCTTCTGAAAATGTGTAAAGGTCTGGCTTTGTATCCAAGAGCAAGCCAGGAAAACATCAACCCCTTTTGGAAAATTGTTCCTCATTGCCCAGTGCAATCACCTCGAGGTACCCACCACAATCTCCCACTTTCTTCTTCCTAATGTAATGAACCCCAAAGTCCCCATGGCTCTCCTTACTTGATTAAATCCAGTCTCATCCCACACACTTTCCTTCAGCTAACCCTTCACCTTAAGTCCCATAATCTTCCACTAGGGACAGAGGTGTCTACAGACCATTTCCATCACTCATGGCTCAGGAACAGCAGGCTGTCTCTCACTTAAACAGCACTGCATCTTCCACAACCCCAGTAGATGCTGGATCTCCGAGACCCTGCCCCAAAACACCTCAGACTCACCAAACAGCACATAAACAATGGAAAGCAGAGACTGCACAAGTGATTGTCATTCCCTTCAAGGTTTACCAGTAGTTCTAACATTACAGTTAAGCAAGTCACAGTAGTAGCACCGTAGAGATTTAAACAGGATTTATTTTTCTTTTCCTAGTTGAGAATTAGTAATGGGAGAGAGCCACCCCCATTTCCTCCTGTCATGTTCATTTTCAGGAATACATTCAATCAGCATTATAGAGGCTTTCATGAGAACCTAATTGCTGATATATGAAATGGGAGCAAACGGTCCAAAACCCACATAAAATTTTGAATCCCAGGATTTAAAAAATTCTCTGTCCCACATTCTGCAAATAGCACTTTTGGAATACTAGTGACAGACATGAGCAATGTTGGTGAAACCCCCCAAATATCTCTTAGGAATATCCATGGAAGTTTTCATGCAAGTGAGTTTTGGCCATTTTTGTGTCACCATTGTTGTTTCCCCTGAATATTCTAATATAAGAACATACGATCAGGGACAACACCAAAAAGAGATAATTTCAAGTAAACATGAAGCACATTCACAGAAAGTTAATACTCCATGCTTTAGTTTCCATGTTGACCACACAAACCTGTCGGAAAAGAGTTATATTCCTCCAACCAAACAGAAAAATACCGTATGCTCCATCTGGCTTCAAAGACAAGCTGTATTTTGCTTTAAATACTTATGCAAGAGTGAACTACTTATTAATTCAGCTCAGAATTAATTGATAAATCATTTCAAATAAATAACTCATCTGAGAAAGCTTGTAACCTGCTGATAACTGCAAAAGAGGCAAAGCAAGGCCATGACACAATGATGAATTATTTGTTGATCCCTAGTAATGAGGGGCAGTAACTCTGGAGCCAAGAAGGCATCTCCCAGCCCTGGCCACAACTGGGACCTGCTAGAGGAGGGGCAGGACACCAGCACAGCAGCAGTGCCTACCATCAGTAGCCCATACCACCATAGTTAAGATGCAGACATAGAAGAGAAGGACCAACATTACTGTCTGAGAAGAATTAAGTGGCATTCTGAGGTAGGGAGGTCATATCAAATCTAGGGTCTAACTCAACCTCTTCTATTTCAGTGTAGAGCCTTGACCAGGAGCACCCACACCTTCTCCTTCAGCGAACTGGTGATCATTTATTGCTCTCTAGACCCATCACCTGCTCTATTCTTGACAGAATAAGCTACTATTAAAGCTGAAGCTGGAGGGAGGGACCCCTACATCCCTACCCTAGGAAAATAATGAGTAGAAACAAACATCGACTGAGACAAATTTTTTGAACTGTTACATGAAATGACAGGTTTTGTTTAACCCAAATCTTGATCCATGCTGTGGCACAAGTCATACCATGAAGCATTCCTGCCTTGAAAGAGTGACCTTAGTGAAACCACAACTAACACAAAAACTCTGCCCAGCTTGGGGCAAGCAAGCAGTCGGTTGAGGTTTCTCCTGCTGTCTTTGCCTTGATTGCAAATGAGAGACATGTGTGAATAAAAGTGATTATGCTTAAATTCAAGTGGCTGAACTTCTTGGGGTTTTTTTTCCCCCTACTCTCTTCCTTTTTAAAAAGACATCCCTTAGACAGCTGAGCTAATAGAGTCCAACATCTTTGATGATAGTGATGCTAACACTAGAAACAAATTATAGTGTTCAGAAAGTTTGAAAGACTGAAAAGAAATGCAGAACGTGTAACACCAAATTTGCCTGTCAAGTACTTTTTTTTTATTACTGCTTGTTTCATTTTATTTTATTCTTAAAACTGATGTTTTTGCAGCTATCTGCCTCCCCATTGGAACTTCCAGCTTGGAGAATGCTGATTTGCAACTTCAATCATTGCCTGACAAACACAGTCCCCACTAAGTGAGAGCTGATCCATAACAGGTATTTCAAATTTTCGTAAGTCACAACATATCACCCTGAAGTGAAGCATTTCATTCACAGGACACGCTTTTCTGAAATCAGCAAATAATTTTAATTTTTCTTTTTTTTTTTTAATGCGTAAAGCCAACTTTGTATTCTGAGTGCAAAGTGGTCACGTACACCCAAATCCAGCATCACCTGGAAGAGCTCCTCAGAATTCAGCAGAAATTCCCTTAAATAAAACCGGCTGAGAGTCTGGCTGAACACTTTAACATAACTCAGACTCAAGATTTTTGTTGTCTTTTTTAAATTATCTTTTTATGTGGTTTAAACCATATATTCCCTACGTGATACTTTTCAGTGAATGATAGGGGTTTGCTGCAAGAGCACATGGCATATACTGCATTAACCACAGGCTTGCAGTATTGCTGCTTTGCTAATACCTCCTGACACTGATGGCTGCTTATTGTCACAGAACATTGTATTTGAGGTGCTCTCATTGTGTCCTTCAATCTATTGTGTCCCATACTCCTAAAGGACTCTCTGCATCTAAAAACAGTAATATCACCACACAAAGAGCGAGTGATACAGCCACAACAGCACCTTTACACAATGTGGCCCAAGTTAATTTTCTACATTTTTTGCTGTATTATTTCCTTGGAAAAGAATAAACAGGCATGTCCAAGCTTTCCTGCTCCACCAGATGACCTCTTACAAGCTGCCTTTTCTCCTTGCAGATGGCAGAGCAAAAGACCACCTCCTTAGCAGCCAACCTCAGCAGGCATAAGGCACGTGGTAATGCATGCTCAGATAATAAAAGCAATGCAAGCTCCAGGGGTAATACATGTTGTCTGCTGGTTTTTTACATGTGCAGCAACACCTGTGTGGAAAAGGTGGACTGAATAGAAAAATCTGCATCTGGAGAGGCATCTTGGTATAGATGCCACCAGAGAGGAAAGCAGTGCTACAGGACATGCGTTCATTGTACCCAGCGATAGGACAGAGGTTGACCCACAAAGCTTCGCTGTTCTTAAAAGGAATACTATTGCCGTGAACAACGCTGTTTTGGCTAGGCTTGAATCAGCATATATACTCCTCCTGCACTGGAAAAGTTATAATATAGCCTGGAAAATTCATTTCATCTTGGTTTCATTTTGTTGACCCTTGGGGTGTTTAACACAGATCTGCTCTCCAACAATGTGATGGAAACATTGTGTAAACGAGAATTTCTGAGAAATGGCGTAAATACTAATTGCCTAAGCCCTTCTAAATGTACCTGTGAAATTTGTCAGATTCAACAAAATAATGATACAAGGAGAATCAGGTGATCTCCTGTTTTTATGGAGCTTATAGGGATCATCTTCTGTTCTCTGGATCTGTGTCAGGATCTCACATCCTAAATTTCACATCATATTTTGAGTTCAAACAGGCAGCATAACTCAGCCCAAACAAGAGTACTTCCACCTGACTCTCTAACTCAGGCCAGACTCACTTAAAACTCAGCCCAGGTTCATCAAAAGGTTTGCAAACCCTCAGTGAACTTGGCCCAAGTTGGGATCTGTAATGGGTTTCAGCTGTAAAGACTTTCACCTGGTTTGGGGTTTGCTCATTGAAGTTTTCCCACAGTCCTCATTAGGGCTCAGATGGGAACTGCCAGTCCTCCACCCATTTCTCTTATCTCTGCATCTCATAACTAATATTATTAAGCTAATGTATTTACTTTGCTCTTCAGCCATGGGAAATGATCATCCTCCTGCTACCCCTTTGATTTTAGTATTGAACATGAGACCACAGACCTAAATTTGGATCCCAGAGCATAGAGGAGGTTTGCATTGACCTCAAGCAGAAGATTCTCATGGATAACAAAGAACATTATTTAGATCACATATAACACAAATTATTATAGGACAGGATAATTTAGCATGCAATATTCACATTTAGCCTGAAGGTGCCTTGAATTTGATAAGTTCATAGCACTCATAGTAAGAGTTGCTTTCACCTTTAGAGTCCTAGGTCTGTACACTCCCTTAAGCACCTTTTTAACGATAACTGCACTTTGTGAGCTTATACTATCTCATCTCTACCTCCCTGATAGTGGGTGGTGCCATATAGCAACAGAGAGAAATTAAGCCTGAGCAGAGCTGGCAGGAATTCCCAATATTGTTCCAGTAGCCAAGCAAGTTCATTTAATGCTTCTCAGATAGCTCAATGCAGCAATTTGGCACGTGCAGAGTGACTCAGCGCAATCGCCAGGGTTTCCTCCATGCCCATGCTCTCCATGCTTACCAACACAAATGGCAACAGTGGAAAATTTTTAGACAACGTACCCAGTGGCACCAGCAGACTTGTAAATGGTTTTTGAAGCTTTTGAACAGTTGTAGCCACTGCAGAGTAACAAAACGTACCCAATTTGGGGGGTGTACAAGACAACTTAAGCCTTCCTTTCCTCCCTGTGCTGGCTTTTTAGTATCAACAGATGCTAAAAGCACCAAAAACTTATTTGGGTTCTTGCTTGTTCTAAGCAAGAAAATAAAACATCTAGAAAAGCAAATCAGGAATTCCAGGAAGGCTGTGCAACAGGAATGGAAAAAGAACAGATTCATGTCAAACCACAACCCAATAAAGAATTACCCACTTCAGTAAATGGTTTTGACTTGGGTAATCACATTCTTAAAACTAAACTTTGCTAAAAAGGCCTGAAGTAATACTTTTTCCTGATACCACACAGAGACATTTTTTGATTTGGTGGTGATTGCTCTGGGAATGGTTATGCTTTTACTGAGACCAACATTCGCAAACCATCTTTGATCTCTGCTGCAATGTGGACAAGGCATCACAAACCCTACTGACTCCAGAAAGGCCATGGGGTACTGTCTATGGCTTCATTTTGGACCTCAGACCTAAAGTCTCTTTCAAAGACACTCAGCAAACTAACCAGGTCTTTCCAGCTCTCTCAGGCACATCCCTAAGGTCCTTTGGGCAGAAAAGTTCAACCCTATGGTCCTTGTGGGCAGGTGCAAGGAGATCAGGTGAAAACCTGAAGGCAACATCTTGCCCTCCCACCAGGAGATCATGAAAGGTTTTTATAGAGCTTAATAGAGACTAAATTATCGAGGACAATTGTCTTTAAGGGCCTAAATCAAAGCCTATGTTTGTCTTTCTGTTCACTGAGTGGCAATCAGACTATGAAACTGGGAAGATTTTTTTTGCACACGAGAACTAAGTGAGAGCTTGTCCTCCTAGTGCTGCCCAGACTTTTAGGACATTACTCTCCCTCACAGGGAGAACAACTTATCCTTATTGCTTTTCTGCAAGAGATTTCCACAGATCCATTTAAAAAATGCTGCATTTATTGTCTCAGGACTTGTTCAGGAATTTTAAATAAAACCAATTTTTCCAGCACCAAAAAGTGTTTATGTACAACCAAATTATCCAGGAGAAAGTACTGATTTTTTTTTTCTGGGAATATTCATATTTCTACCAGGAAACTGAAATGAGTTATTTTCTTCTGGGCCTGTTTAAACTTCATCAGAAATATGCAGATGGTTGGAATGACCCAGAACAGTTCAGCATTTCCAGTCTCTTTCCTATGGCAGGGCTCAGCTTGCTGCAAGCCGTATTCTCTGCTCCAGATGACGAATGCTACTATACAGCACAACTCTATGTCCACCTGAGCAGTGTTTGGGGTCAATCACTTGGAATATCAAAATGCCAGCATGAAATTAATCTTCTTTTTTTTTTTTAATTCATTATTAAATTCAAATTTGCATCATTTCTTCTGGAACAAAAAGTGCTGAATCTGGATGAAAGCAAAATTTAAGTTGGGCATTTTCTGTGAGGTGGCCATTCACATTTTTGTTCAACTACGGTTTTAGTCCTTGTACAGTTTTTTCTAAGATTTTTTTCATAGAAAACACCATACCTTCTAAATGCTCATTTTGTCAGCTCTTTCTTTTTTATGATGCTCCTGAAGGCAAGACAGTCTATCCCACAGAACATATTGGTTGGACTAGGGGACAGATTTTGAATGCTTGTTTCTCCTAGCTTTGCTTGCTTTCTAGTCTGTTTGCACTCAGGGAATCACAGAGCAGTTTGGCTGTAGTTACTAGGCACAAGAAATACATAAACCTTCAGACAAAAGGGCTGGAGCCAGTAAAAAAAACAAAACTGTGCATGGTTCCTGAAGTGCAGAAACTCTAAATATTTCTAGCTGAATCCATCTTTTTATGCTTATCATCTACTTTACTTGTTTTCACTTTTGTTCAGTAAAGTAGAGCCCAGACTAAATACAGGAACAATTATACTTGGAAAATATTTAAAATATTTTTTTAATCTCCTATTTAGCCAACCTGAATGTTTAACATCTGATATTTTTAGCTGGAAACTCTTTTTTTTATTCCCTTTCCTCCACCCCGCCATGCATTTTAGTGATGAGGTTTCAGGGATCCATCATCTTTTCTGGAGGAGGGAGGCTGCCACATAATGCACAGGGAGAGGTATAATACCAAAACATTGTATGCGTGCAAGTCAGAAGGCAGCAGAAGCCAGGTTTCAATGCAATATGTAAATAACATTAAATATGTTAAATATTTATATTATATATATTTATATAGAACATACACGAGATACAGCTAACCAAGTGGGCTTCCTCCCTCCAGTGTAACCTCACTCAAAGCCCCCTTTTTCTTGGGAACCTTAGCTGTGCTTTTAGGATTTCTAAAATAGCCTAAAGTTCTGGGTGTTATAGCAGGACTTTAAGAAAGGACAAGTATTTAGCACTCTATTTGAAATCAGGTGGGAGTTAACAGTGGTTCTCAATGCTCTTGGCTGGGAGCCATCAGCAGCATGGGGCTGGGATGCCCAGGGAGACATTTCTAGAAAAACACCAGCAATTCTCCCTCTTGACCTGCCCATTGTCCCAGAGCTGCTGGCAGGGGCTACCACACAAGTCTGGGAGCACATCTGAGACCTTCACCCTTTCCACCCAGGTCACCTCCTTCTACATGTGCAGAAGGTAGAGGATTGTTGAACATGCTTAAAAAAAAAAAAAAATATATATATATATATAAAAAAAACCAAAATCTGAGTTTCTCTAGAAATTTTGTAAAACCTTGAAGAGCTGAGAAACAAGACATACGCCAGCAGTAGCTCAGGGTCCCGGGCTCAAACGTCAGGTCTCCAATATTAGGCTAACTATTGACCCACCGTTGTAAAATGTGCTGCTCTTCATAGTTTTTAAATAACATACCTATCACTTCCTGAATCCATCAGGCCTGGGAATCTAAGTAAAGTGCTAAAAATGCAAATGGTTTTGAAGCTGCATTAATGTGAAATAAGAATGGTCACTCAATGTTAAGCTGTCTAGACTTATTAATAAAGTCCCCTTAAACTGAGCAAACCCACCTGGCAAATAAGCTCAGGTGAGCACTATCTGCATTGTAACATCTCAGGATGTCTGGCTTCCTCAGAGCTGTGCCAAAAAAGCCTTTCTACAAACTCCCTGATAGCTCAAAACCTCAGGGGTTTGCAGTCCCATTGAAATTTTGCAGACATCTTGAAATTGCAGGTTGAGCACAACATGGGAGCTGAAAGCAGATCTAAGAAATACCAAAGGAAAAAAAATAATGGAAAATTAATTTACCTATTCCACCCCCCACTTTAAAAAAAAACACAAACAAACTCAAAAAACCTTCAGACCCTATTTGAAATTACTTATGATGAAAATCAGATTGAATTCTGCACTAGGTTTTGTCCCAGGACTAAGGACAAAAATTATCACTGCGCTGAAGTCATTGAACAAATCTATCACTTCTTCACAAGACTAAGAAAAAAAATCAGCTGTCAACAAATAAAAAGACCTTCTGACAACTAATGGGATCTCGTGTCCAGAAGTTCATCCAAATATTCATACAAAGTTTGCTGCAGGCTCTCCAGTGTTTGCTCAGGAGGGACCATTAACTAACAGGAAGATGGGAACTGATGCCCGATTACCTGATATTGCAAAGGCAGTCTGTGATTAAAAAACAAAAAAACTTGTTGTGAAATGTGAAACATATCTGTTTTTCCTTTAGACGTGCGTGAATGAATGTGGCAGTATGCATATGAATGTTGATGAGATGAGCTTGGAGAGCTGAGGGATATCTTGAGGGATTGCTCAGTGGTAGGAAGGGAAAAAAACAACACCAAAAACCCAAACCCTAGGATTTCTTCCTGCAACATATGGCAACAAAACAGAGCGCTGCATAACTTAAACCTGCCTGAGGTCCTCGCTTTCATTCCTGGGCCCTGTTTTGCAGAGAAATAACACAAAACTAGCTCTTCTTGCCCATTCCCACCTCTCCCTGCCCTTTCCCTCCTTGGTCTGTTAGACACTGCCAAGCCCTGCACCATTTGCTCTCACTTTGAAAGGATGAGAAAGTGTTTTTAAGTAACAGAGATACTCCTGAATAAATTCTCCCTTGGGAAATAAAATACGTGAACAGCCACTCCATGTCACACATGGTTTATGGGCCGCACATGGAGCCAACCTGGAGCCCAGGTCCACGCAGGTCTGCCCTTGCAAAGCCAGCCCATGTAAAATCGATGAGGGGGGCAATGAATTATACCAGATTCTGCTTGTAGTCAAACTCAGATAGATTAAAAAAAAAAAAAAAAAAAAGAAATCCCTCAATTGAAAAGATTTTGGGGCCAAGACCAGATGCTCATAAAACTTTGATAAATGATAGTATGAAATATGCATGTGGGGGCTGGTTTGGTAAAGCTTCATTCACATTCGCCTACTCCCTTCCTCTGCTGCTTCTTCACAAACCAAAACATGCAAGCAGAACTTTTCAATCTAGGGTGGGTTTTTACCACCCTCCCACCCCTTTTTAAAGTTTTTTTAACCATTTTGAGAAGCTCAGACCCAAGCTGGTTTATCCAAGTCCTGTACCACAGGTCTTTTTATGGACACTATTCTGATACAGGTCAAGACTCAATGAACAACAAGCACCTGCACACAGAAAGAGTGGCAGAGCTGGCATTATCTGTCCAAGAGGAAAATTTTTCCATAACAAGCCAGCCCTAGAGATAGCTTTTTGGTTTACCAGTTCTCAGACTACAGCATCTCCTTTCACACCTCCCTTTCTGCTGCATGTACAGATAACTAAGGTCCTGGGGGTCCCTCCTGCATCCCAGAATGCCACAGCCACAACATGAATGATGTGTAGTTTGGAAAGCTTTAATTTTTCACCCCAACTCAGCAACACCATAAGCCCAGCAACACAGTGGAGGACATGAGATCCAGCCCAGAGTGGTGCAGGGCTCCCAGCTGGCACTGGAAGCAATCTCTAACGTCAGCCCAGGGAGTTCAGATCCCAGCAGCTCCCCTGCTTTCAGTGACCTTTCTGCCAGGCCAAGTTTTTCCCCATAACTTGGCCCAAGAAATCAACAGGAGTCTTTCCAATCAGTGCACTCAACATTAGCTCAGAAAGATCATCCTGGCTTTAGAGTTGGAGGAGCAGCTAAGTTCACACAGCAACATAAATTTTCCCCACTAGAAAAAGTAAAATCCAGACTAAGAAGTCTAGATTCACAAGAATGAACACTTTCTGTAGCTCATTACCCACAAGCTAAATCAGAGGTTCAATCCCAGACCAGGGCAGCATTTCAAGAACAGCAACACTGCCAGGCAGGGATGGAGGCAAGATGAGTTGAGGTCTCTCTCTAGACCCACACGCAGAAATTACCCCACCATAAAAATCAGCTACGCAGGGTCATCAGCTCATGACGAGGAGAACATCTGCCAGGGCAGACATAGGGTGCCCAGGCTCCCCTCTCACTTGCCATGGGGTGATGGGAGATGGCACCTATGCAGGGGGTAAAATGACCAACCTTCAGCCCAGCAGCTGCCTTTCCCTTTCCATGGTCAGAGCTACAGCTTATGTTTTTAGATTTGTCAATTTTGACAGTTAAAACCACTTCTATTAAATCGGGAACCAAACCCAAAGATTTTTTTTTACAAAAAAAATATAATTCAGTAAATTGAAAAACCCTGCAAATTGCTTCAGGTTGATGATATATTGATTTTCTAAAATAATACCGATTATTCCAATAAAATCAAAATCAATTTTCAAATGAAAGCCTTCTCAGGAGCAGACAGACGTAACGGTCTACACAACAGGCACACACTTGCACAACAGGAGTCCCTTAAAAAGGGGTCAGTGGGAAGGGTTTGCCCTGTTCCCCCAAGGAAGCCATGCTGGAACAGCACATCC